>NC_135086.1:17663124-17905624 GCF_051107435.1 Chaetodon auriga
AGTCTGAGACAACAAACACCTGTTGACAGCCCAGACAGTGCAACGACACAATTTCATCATGCTGTCAGCCCGTACTTCAGTTTATGTGAGAAGTGTTATTTTATTTTATTTTTTTTTTGAAGACTCATGTTCTGAAAAGGAATTCATAAAGAAGGGAAGGCACAGAGAGGAAAATCCTCAGTGTTCAAGCAGTCAGAAATGTTTGAGCCACACAGGGTTCACACTGCACCACAGACATGCTGTCTACTCATGTATTAATCATCATTAGGCCAAGATGAACCACAAAGCCTTTATGTGTGCATGTTTAAGGGTTCCACATTGTATTTGAATAGACAGAATTCTAGTAAACTTAATCACTCCACTGGCATGACTATTTTTGGTCTTTAATTGCGTGTGTGCCTGTGGTGGATCAGTAAAGCGTTTTCATTTTGGCACACAGATGCAGACAAGTAGTCTCCTCCCAAGGCTGCAAGCCCAGTGCGGGGCCAGTCTCTACACAGCTAGATTACAGAGTGGACTCGGATGGTACATGAGCCGAGACAACCAGGAACTTCAACACAACTGCCCCGTTGTGGGCCTCAAATTGCATAGGAGAACCAGTGACCACTGTCATGTTAGACCTAGCTATACCCATAGGCCACATCTAAATATGCTCTCTATTTGGGAAGGGAATCTTTCTACCCACTAGCAAACCCTCAGCACATTTGCTTGATTTTGTAGAAGGATTCATCCTGTTCTGCGTGGTACTGTTGAATTGGGCAGTAGGGTGCCAATTTAGACCGTACATGTAATTGCATGCGACTGCATGTTTATGTGTTTACAAGGGAGAGTGAACAGAGCCAGGCTGGCCGCAAGGTCTAACCAAGTCCAGGATGTAATGGACTGTGTCTGAGTGGAGTAACTCTAAGTACAGTCTTGAGGTCACATACGCTGGGGTGGTAGAAATGCAGCAGCCAAGAGCGCCTTTGCTCTTTCACTCAGCCATGAAGAGCATTACAGGCCAACATGGACTAAAAGAATCTAAGCCTGCACAAGTGCACATCACAGAGCTCAGATCTGGCTTGTTCTGGTGTGCCGAAATACTTTAATCCCTTAGCCTCTTCTACAGTAGCTGTAAATCCTCATCTATTTACATCAAGAGGGATTCTGAAAGGCATGGCTATTTCTACAAGTCTAGCTTCAACACAGGCTACCATTTCAGTGGTAACTCTAAAATATCAATGTTTTCTTTTGTTAGACATTCATCTGAACCTCTAGGGTTTGGTGCACCAACCTCTCTCTGTCCTGCTCCAGCAGAGTGGTAAGGCAGTTGCTCTTATGGGTAAAAGCCCTGTGGCTCTTCTCTTGCTCCTCTAGTCTGAGTAGGGTGCCACTGTGAGACCGGGACACCTCCAGGAGCTGCTCCAGCATCTGTTTAGATGAGCGTTTCTGGGTCTCCACCATGTGGTTCAGCTGAGAGAAAAGGGGAAAGCAACACAGGGGGCTGTGAAGAGGAAGATGACAGTGTACCTTGACTAGTGGAAGGGTCTCCAAGTGTGAGGGAATGCTTACATAGTATGTAAATTTGGCAGGTGAAGCTTTTGTTGCTGCATAAGCCCAATGCTGGAATAATTACAATTATTCCACCCAAGTTACAATATGAAGCATTTTCCCACTTAACCCCTTAATGGAATTTTATTGGAGCAATTTACTGGTTACTTTACTGGTTAATTTACTGGTTAGGATAACCTGCAGATGAAATCTTAAAAAAAAAAAAACATCCCTTCAGATTTATAGTCATTGCATGAGAATAAATCCAGCACATGCATAGTGAATAAAAACAATAACAAATTTGTGCAATAACACAGCTGCATTAATGCTCTTATGTCAGACAGTAATACATTCACCTCGTTAACTTTGATTATCCGCTCCATATGGTGTCTAGTTTCTTACTATTGGCTCTTGGTACCTCAGCAATTGGTTTTTTGTACACATCCTGCAGGTGGTACTGCTGGGCCTGGAGGGAGTCTCTCTGCAGGGCACGCAGCACCTTCTCCGGTCCACTGAAACCATAGTGGGCCCCCAGTAGAGCTGAATCTGTCTTCTCCGATTTCAACACAACAATTACCTCATCTCTGGCCTAGTGGGACAAACATTGCAGGAGAACGCTGGGTTTAATTTCAGTATCTTATGAGAGCTGTAGTTATAGTCACAGTGCAATTGTGACTTTAGTTTGGGGACTTTTGAGTTTAGCTACAGGATGAATGCAGCATGTGAACAAATAATCCTACCTGTAGCTCTCCCTCCATAATACTAAGCAGAAACAACAAGTCATCACGGGACAAGTCTTCTCTTGTACATCGCCTCCCCCGCCTTTCTCTCTTGTCTCTATGAGTAGTGATTTTTGGGGGCTGGATGGGGTGGAAGAGAGTCTGTGAGTTGTGTTTCCTTAGATCATCTTGATTCCAAGAAAGCACTATGCTGCTTTTACCAAGGGGGTGCATGGCTTTAAGTCCACCTAGGAGGAACTGGAGAATGAGAAATGATTGGCAGCTGAACATAAGCGTAAAGAGAAATATGAGCTTCTATCAAAGAGATGAAAAAGTAACTACATTAAAAATTTCTCCTAGCTCCCTCCAAGCTGATTTAGCAATACAGCTTTGCAGTGCGTGTGCGTGAGACAGCCGCTTGTTTGTGTGTGAAGTGAATTGATGGCACATAGCTGTTCTACTTGGTTGCAGTGTAGCATGTGATTTAAAGTCAAGTCTCCGCTGCATAGAGTCCATATATCCAACACCAGTTCCCACAATTCCAAAGGAATTCATTAAATTGAGGAGACATCCTCACAACAAACACTTTGACAGTGACTAGAACCACATTCATGGTCCGGTTGTAAAAGTTTTTCTGTAGTACCTGCGTTGTATCTGAGCCATCAGCTCAGAGAGGCTGAGGCTCTCCTGTGTGTGTGTGTGTATGTGTATGTGTGTGTAGCTGTGGTAGAGTGTCAATAAATAGTCATATCCCTGCTGTTTATCATGGAGCTTCAAGAGAAAGAATGCAGTTTGGTGGTACTTCTACAGCAATTAAAAACACAAGTCTGAAAGTCTGAAAAATACTAAGTAGAGAGTCAGTAAAAATAGAATAAACTCCTGTGAACAATGAGTCTTAATCAGCATATATTTGAAAATGAGAACGGTTTCACAGATTCCCACTCAAGGCTGGAGGCTGGCAGAGGTTGGCCGCCCACCTCTGATTAGAGGGCATTAACATTATTTTTTATATGGATTTCATGATGTAATAAGTCTGAACCTGGTGACTCTATGGCAGCATTGGCCCTTCATAGTTCAGCAAGCTTTTTAACAGTGGATGGCGTGTTGAACCATTTTCAACTCATGAAATGCAGATTTTTATGAACTTGGCAACACCAGCATTGATGTGCTTCATCACAGAACAGTCATATGATTTAGTTTGTTGCTCAGGAAACACCTTTACATGTGCAATACCTCTTTAAACAAGGTCAGATATTGTGTTGTAGCAGCACAAGTGGTTATAGTGTGATTTAAATTAGTGACCGATTTATGCAGATTATATAAGCCTTTATGGGCTAATCCAAAGTCAGAAGGCCTCTTGTCATAACAGTTAGTGTTACTGAAATGGATAGGCCTGCGTCTGGCATTACTTTGTGTGAGGCTTATGTCATCTCATAGTCTTACTCTTAGCACATTCACAGCAATCACTGTCAGTATGGCAGACAAAAGGACTAAAGGTTGCCAGAAAGTAGGACCTTGATTACTGACCACATCAGAGTGAGATGTGTACGTGGGTGTAATGTGTGTTATTGAGGAAAATCACATCAAGTGTTGGCTGGCCAGATTTCTATGACTTGGTGTTCTCATCTCATTTAGAGACCAAAAGCAAGAAGGTTCATATTAGTGAAAGATGATGTAATCTCCCCGCTCTTCAGCTCTGCTGCTTCAGTCCAAGCTCTCACAGTGGCTGGGAACGCCTATTCCCTAGTTGGTGGTCAAGTTTCTTTAGATAAGTTACTAAAGGCCCTTGTTTTTCACATCTTGCGGAAACTGCAGAAAGCAATTAGGTGAAATATTAAGAAATGTCTAAATGTCTGTATATGTTTTAAGACCTCCTCAGACCTTTTTACTGGTGCTATTAGTAACTCTGTTACTGAACAGGAAAGCAGTCAGTCAGACTCTCTCTCTCTCTCTCTCTCTCTCTCTCTCTCTCTCTCTCTCTCTCTCTCTCTCTCTCTCTCTCCCTCCCCCCCTTCTCTTTCTTCTTCATTTTTCTTAGTCGTTCTTTCTCTTACACAAGTGCACACACACACACACACACACACACACATACACGCAGACAGGCGGAGCATCTGCTTGTCGTCACCAAGGCCTGAGAGCAACCTTGAGTCTCTCTAAACAAGATGAACAATTGTGCATGAGGGACAAACATTGAGCAAGAAAAACACCAAACAGAAAGCCCTTTAGCTGGTTGAAAATGTAGCGAATAACACCTTCAGATATTGAATCCTTGTGAAAGGGTAAGCTTACTTAATAGATGGAGTCTGCATAGAAGTATTTGCTATTGGCCTCTTTGTGAAAGAGTGACTGATCTCAACCCCCCTCCCTTCCTTTTGATACCCTCTCTGTATCAATCAGGAAGACAGATGAAGCTGTCTTAGCTGTTCCCGAATTCCTTTGCTCCACTTGTTATCAGCAACGGGAAGGGATGATGGAAGCTCTTAAAACAATTGCTGTGGAGTTTTCATTGGATCAGTTTTAATCAAGAGTTATTGTGCTCAGGAATCTGGCCAACTGAAGTTGAAATAAAGATATATATATTCACAAAACCTCACAACATACCGGACCATTTTCTTTGTTCAGAGGCCCAGATTCAAAGAAAGAAAATGGTCAAGGTTTTGGACTGAAGAGAGCCTTCGTCTGTCCGCTTACATAGGTTTAGCTCAGGGTATGCCAAGATGACGAAATGCAATGGAGCTGTGGTGGCCTTGGGCCTGTTTTCCTTAGGCATGAGTGTATGTGCTGTAAATATATATATATTTCTTTCTCTGCTCATCATATGGTGCTTGGCTTCACTACTCCCATTACTGAGTAGTGAAGCCAAGACACATCCCTCTGTGTCCTTGCCCTTCAATTGGTGATGGAGTCTGAACATGACATGAGTCAGACTGGTCTTTCTTTTGTGTGGTCACAGCGTCTAGACCAGCACATGCATACTGATGTCTAAACGCACTGCCACACGATGCCAGACATGTGAAAATACCTCTGAACTTAAGTTCTGGCTCAGAGCCAGAGTCTGCCTTAATAATGGTTGCCAGGGTTGCCCCACAGAGGACTGTCCGCTGGCAGGCAGGTTGGCAGTCGTACATGTGGCTTGGCCGCCTTTGTTTATTTATCTGAACACAATCCAGGGGCAGCATGCCTGCATCCCTCCTGCCTGCCCTTGTCTGCTCAAAAGGGCACCGGCTGCCCTCAGGATAAACCATTACCTCTACCAAAAAATAATCCCCCCCAATCAAAACCGGTGTTGTTGTTAAAGTAAAGTGAGGTGAAATATGGTCATGGCTTTTCAAACCAGCTCCTTAGACTCTGTAAACTCTGAAGTACGTTTTATTTTTTTATTTAATCTCAGGCTTTTGTTTTAGAGTAATTATTTAATTATCTTTTAAAGGTGCAAAATGTAAGAATCTTCATTAAAATTGTTCAAAATTAGATACAATGAACTCGAATTATCAACAGATTGTAATTGTACCTCAAGAGACAGTTATCTGACAGTGTAGCCTCCCCCTCCATAGTTACAGCTTGGAGATGTGTGCGAGCAACACATTTGCTCAGTTTCACAACCTCTCTTAGCTTTTATCATGTAAGTAAAAATACAAAGGCACACTTTCTGAATTCAAGTGTCTCTTTTTTACTGGACTAGTTAACTCATCATAAAACACACTTCCTTCATTCTCAACAGAAACAAAATAAAGCTCACCAAAACCTTGGAGGTCGGAGTGTTGGATGTGAAAATGTTCTTCATAGGGTCCCTATAAAGTCATTTTGAATTTTTTCCAGATTATATTAATTTTTTTTTTTTTTCCGGAGTCAGTGTTTTCCAATTACATTTTTCTGAATTTTACTGTCTTTTACAACAGCATTTAAACTCATGATGGCTCATGATGATTTCAGCAAACCACCATATGCAGCTCAGGCACAGACCTTGACAGAGGCTACACACACATCCAGCCAACACTCTTCTTGTTTACAGTGCTGGACCAGAAATGGACATTGCTTTTTAAATTTTCCATCAGAATAGACCTGATTTTTTGGAAATTGCAGACAGATTTTGCCAATTTCTGCAGTATTCCACATTTTACAGTTGATTTGTTTGTTATTGGCAAATTCATAGAAATCACAGGGCCCTATGTTCACCTCCCTCACTTGCTTTTTTACTTGAAGAGGAGGAGGATATGAAATGGTATCCAAACACACCCCAGCTAATATGATATTGCTCTTCTAGCTAGAGAGAGGTGAATAATGAACAATTGGCGCAAGGATGCTGGATTAGAACTTGGAAAATATATTTTTCATTTTAAGTCAAGTCAGTTTTATTTCTGTAGCCCAATATCACAAATCATAAATTTACTTCAAGGAACTTTACAGTCTGTACATCATACAGCATCCTCATTTCTTAGGCCTTTGATTCAGATGGGGAAAAACTTTCCCCACAAAAACTTTAACGGGGAAATAAATCGAAGAAACCTCAGGGAGAGCTGCAGAGGAGGGATCTCTCTCACGGGACGGGCAGACATGCAATAGATGTCTTGTGCACAGAACATACGGACATAGCAGAGTTACAATATGCAAACTCAGGATGACAAAATTATAGACAGATTGTTAACACTGAAACAATTGGATTCGGGAAGACGTCAAGCAATTTCACTTTCTTAAAGCTGCATTACTCTACTAAACATACTGAGCAGTATGGTGGAAGGAAAAGGAGAGGGAAAGATGAGCACAGTATTTCCCCTGAGTGTCCCCCCCGCCCCCCTTTAACAAGCAAACAACCTGGGCTGTGGCCTCCAGGTAATTTAAGTTTGAGACCCCAGCTCTAGCTATTCATTCTCCATGAGCAGCTCATATCCACTTTATATCCACCTGCCATGGGAGGCTGATTCACTCTCTGCCCTAGAGTCCTTTATTCATCTCCAGTTTCCAGGGTCAAGTTGGCACAGCATTCTGTAATATGCATTTTGTATGGCTGATGTATGTTTTGGCACGAGACCAGTACTGCAGGCAAGATTGGTACCAGTATTGTAACAGAGAAAATGATTCAGTTAGCAAGCCAGCCAGAGAGCACGGGAGATGCTGAGCAGCATATAAATTTATTTTGTCACCAGAAATGCTGCTGATGTACTTTATGAGTGTGGTTAGGCTGCACTTATTGCTAAATGCTTCATATACTGATGACTTTAGCATAAAGAGAGCATTAGATGACAATCAACCACCTTCACGTAGCTGTTATAATAACTCTCTCTAATGACATTTGCTGCACTGTTCTAAATGTTAGACTATTGAATTTTCATGACCAGGTAATTTACCATAGTATAGAGCATATTTATCATCTTGACTAAGTGTGGACTCAGTATCTTGCCTTAGTGGAGGTATCAGAATCAGTACTGGGGGAGAGAAATGGCTTCTGCATACCTGATTCTTATGATAACCCCATTTAGTTTTACCATGATTCTTTCATTCTTGTGGATGCGCTCAAAAGATTTTATACCACCCACCTATCTTTGACTCTTACTTATTTTTTACGGGAAGGTTGAACTGACAATTTTGTCATGTCCACGCGTATGAAGTTATGTCAGCAGAGAAGGATTTAGAAACTACAGAATGCTTTCGGAAACATTTCAGCCTTTTTGCAACAGTGCATTTGTTAACTGTAGCAACTATGATTTATGCAGTTATTTTCTGCCTTAAATATCCTTTCCTTTCATTATTTGGGTGTGTTTTGTTTAATGTGCCTGACAGAAGGTGTTATATTTGACTATGACTCCCATTCCCCTTTTATTGCCATTGATAAGTTTTAAGTGCCAGATGTGGCTGTTTTCCTGCCGTCTGTGCTGCTTAAAGCGCTCAAGGCTTTCAAGACTACTGAATGCTGGGTTTAGGGTTGATGATAAACACAAAGTACAAACATTCTCTTATGATAAGATTCATTCGAAAAGTTCATTTGTGATCTGAACATTTGGTTCATCTTGATCTGACACTAGATGTACCATCTTGATAAATGTTGTTTTTTTTAAGCTTCTTTCCAAATCGATCTGTTTCGTTACTTGTTTTGTGTGGCTTAATTCTCGCTGTGGTGAGGTCTATAAATCACATGGTAACCACAATTGTGGAAACCAAAACACCGACCCCTTTGCGGTCGGTGATGTAATGAGATACGCTCTACATTGTTGTGTTATGATGTAAGGTTTGTCCCGTTGAAGTTACTGTAGTTGACCAAACCTTCCTGACAGGAGGACTGTTTTGAATAACTATGTGAAATTCTACCATTTACTGTTACTGTGCTTTCGGGTGCGCTGATATTTGTGATTTTGGACAAGCATACTCTTGCTACATGAATACATTTAACCTCTGTCTTCACTCTGATACTGGATGCTGGATTCCACATGTATTACATCAGAGGCTTGTGCTGGTGATAGATAGAGAACGAAACACGAAGCAGTGTTACATATATCATTCATGTATTACTTGCTGCTTGGGAATTTAGAAAAGAGCAAGAGAGGAATGGATGCAAAGTATAATAGGAAGAGTAGTTCAGAAGTTATTTAAGCTTAAGTTTGGCAGCCTAAATAAGTTAGCAGTGTCCACATTACGTAAGTTGCAATGTGATGTCAAGGCAATGTAGGAAATGGTTTCCTCATTTGGTTCTTGCAAAAGCTTAAAAGCTTTGAGGTCTTTACATTACCTCACTTCTCTGATTAGCATCTCCTGTGCAACATCATTAGGAGCTCCTGTCACACGCTGCCAACCAAGATTGGCTTGACTGACAACACCTGAATGTCAGTGTCCCTATACGTGTTAGGGGACTATACCACATTAAGACTCTGAATGATGAAAAGAACAGACCAGAAAATGAAGTCTGTCACTGAAAAAGGTCAATTTAGGTGAACCCTTTCTATGATTTAGCCCCTCGTCTCAGACTTAATTCCTGAGAGGCAGACACAAGACCTTTGGTTTAACTGTAAGAGAGAGGGGAGGATGAGCTGCGACATGACACACACCTACACATATCCAGAGACATTAGATAGATATGCAGAAATTCAAGGTCTGTCCTACTTTGTAATCATGTGAAACAGTTGCTGGAGGAATTAAATTGGGGCCCTGCAAGTTATGCACTGTCCTTGGAATATTAAACTCAGTTTTAAGGTGAACTTAAGGTCACTTAGATCTACCTGGCTCAAATCAAAACCTACATACTGTTGAACACCTGTTTCTCATAAAGTTGATTACTGTGTAAGTGTTCTTGGCCAAGATAAAACATACTACATGAAGTAGAGAGCTTTAGGTGTGCAGTGTTTTAGAGCAAGAAAAGCATTTGATTTACTGATCCAGATTTTATGAGTTAGTAAGGTGTGAGTCTGTGTGTGTATGTGTGAGGGTGTAGTACACCACGCCTGTCACAAGAGATTTACAGGATGGAAAATGTGGAAGATATGGTTGCAAAAATTGGTGATCGGTGCTGGTCCAACTTTGCATCCAAAACTCCCCCTGCTGGTGATAAAGCAGCCCTGCACTTTATTATGTCTAAGCTGATGAGCCAAATAACAGCTACACCTACCAGCCCTCATTTGTAGGTGTAGTTTGTAATTCTGTGTTGTTGTTTTTTTGTCTTTATTACAACTTCACTTAACAAGTGTAAAAAAAATGTATTGTTAACAAGCCCCTCAGTTGTCATCACAGCAACCAGCATGGCAACAAGTAACTGAACACAAAGTCTAAATATGAGGGCATAGGACTGAATGGGTTGAACAGCAAAGTGTTGGAAGCCAATGGATTTGTAACCAGACTGGTATTCCATTATGCACTATAGCCTGCTTGTTAATTTTTTGGGTGCAGCCTAAAGTCCCCATGGATTTAACAATAACACATGCTCAAATTGTGGCTTTAGAGAGGAAGCTGCTGGCCTCCAAAACCAATAACTGCTACACACACGCACTCACCCAGCCACACCACTCCCAAGATCAGGCAAGAGTACATGTCTTCAGATGAATTATTGATTGTTTAAACAAGCGCTGTATTGATTTCATGGAGAGCATCATATTGCTTTTATGGGCTCACACAACAGAAATATCATGCAGTATCTTTGGGGGTAGGGGTGTCCATCCTGTATATAATGGGATGTGTTTGCACTGCAGGGGGATTAAAGGTAGAATTGATTTGTCTTATCCCTCTGTACAGGCTAAAGTGTTATCTTTAATCAGACTAATAGAGTGAACTGTGATGGTAATTAAGAGCTTTTCTCAGGGCATGGCCAACACAGTTTTAAGCAATTATGTAGGCCCAGTGCCAGTTTACACAAGTGTGCACATCACCCCTAAAATCTAATAACCGAAACTGAGTGCTATTTGTCTGAAACTGTAACAATCAACCGGTTCCTGGAACCAGTCGATTTATCCCCATTACATCCAGTCAGCGCCATTGACCATCCACTAAAACCAGTAACCTCTATTGATCACCCATTAAAGATGATCAGGCAGCCCCATTTCCCTGCATCTCAGCCCTCTCCCTAGCCACTGACTTTCATTGATCTATGGTTATCTGAGTTGTAAGCTCATTGCCCCGTGTGTGTCTGAAAGCATACTCTGTTCCTCATGCTGACTCCACCATCTGGAGTGACTGGTATGGAGGATACTGGGGGGGTTACGCTGAGCGGACCCTGAAGATATTGACCTTCTCACAGGTCAACGTCTGCTCTCCTCAGGCAGCACTTTAAACTTATTGACACAAGGGTTCGGTGCACATCTTCCAGCATTTTGCAGCTGAATCAGGTGCTTCTCAGTTTGAGAACAGCTAAATTTAGAGTTAGCTTGGTTTCCACATGACGGTTTTATTTATCTGGAATGCGTTGAATTAGCCCCTCGTCTTTGTCACAACCTCCATTCATTCACCATCCTTCTATTCTTGGTTAATATATTCATCTGACGGTTCCTTTCTTTACTTCAACGGGGAGTAAGATTTGCTAGAGTCCCTGATTGTCATTTATATAGCAGTTTAAATGGAGTCTATTGATTTTTACTTTGCCTGAGGTATTGCATTTGTCAGTGATCTGTGAATGCAGAATTATGCAGGAAGTAGTACAAAGTACTGAAGAAAGATTATCTTGTCCTTTCACTTAGCTACTACAATACCTGTGCAATCCACTGCTATTGTACAATTTAAAGAGGGGTGACAAAGTAGAACCCTGCATAAGTGAGTGGAGAAACATAGTAAATGCCTATGATTCTGTTGGTGTACCACATTATAAGTCATTCACCAGGTCACCAGATCTTAACCCAATAAACACCAGGGAGAATTTAGACCAAATAACACTTTTCACCATTGTCATCATATTAAATGAGGGAAGATCTTTTGGAAAATGGTGTTTATTCCTCCAATAAAGTTCTAAGACTTGTATAATCTGTAGCAAGGAGCACTGCAGCTGTGGTGCTGTGCAATGGCCCAATACTGAGACATTTTTATTTTGTTTTTCCCTTTAATTTGTCAGATTTGTTGGGATGTTTTACGCCAGCAGTGATATGCAGTCAGTGTGGATCCACATTAGAGCCACAATTACTTTGTGTCTCAATTCAAGCCCTTATTATTGATAGGGAGGCACATCGTCCTCACCACATTAGAGGTGCACTTTGTGTGTGATCAGTCGGTGATATGCGCCACTCACCATGGATTTTTCAGAGCCTTTAATAAATCAGCTACTAATTACAGACAGATTGCATGTACAGATTGGGTGACTTAAGATAAATCAGGCCCCCGGGCCCCTGTAAATACAGAGCTTCCCTAGTAAATGTTGTTTCGACAGCATTTACAAAGGTGGAGGAAACCACAGCTAATTTTCAGTCTCGTAGACAATTATAGATACACCAGTCAGCAGCATTATTAGGGTTGTACATGATGGGACCATTTACTGTTTAAATGACCAGTTCACCCAAATCAGCCAAAAAGTATTTTTGACTTGGACTAAATAATAGAAAAACCTTTCAATATACCTAAACTGAGTACTATGTTTTTCATGAAGAGGGATATATTTCATGGCTGTTAGCTGTTCTAGCTACTTATATGATAAACTTGCAACTGAGAGTATCTTTCTTTGTACTTCGGTGATCTAACCCTTTACCAGTGTTTCCCACCAATTAAAGAGACTGTGGCGGCCCTCCACAGTCTCGTTTGGGCCCGCCACAGTCTCGTCCCCCCCCCCCCCCCCGCTTTCCACCCTCCTCCCCACCTAAAAAATAATAATAATAACCAGATCCGTCAGTCAGCCGATTACACAGCTGTAGCCTACTCTACTCTATAGCCCGCGAGCGAGAGAGCGCGCGTGAACACACACGCACGCGCCAACAGGTCGCGTTCATAGACGGTCCTACTGTCTGCTGCATTTGGCGCGATCCGGCGACACCGCATCCATACAGTCGATGATCCATACATGACAGCAGGCCGGGACGGCATTTCAAGATTGTGTGACTTTGCTTGGTTTACGCTTCTGCGTCGCGGCGACGGCGTACCTACGGCGTACACCCTACGCCGTTACTGAGCATTCATAGTTCTGCGTCGAGGGAACGCGTTGCTCCGCAATTCACCGCCAAGCCGCTAGGGGGGTGTTGCTGTGTCATTGTATGGTTTCGGGGGGCTCTTGCTGCCGCGAAGAGGAATTGTAGAGGTGGTCGTACTTGCGTACCTCCTTGATAATTCTTTCTTCGGCTTGGTCCAGTTTTTCTTGTAGCTCTCACCACAGAAACTTTGAAAATGGCGGTGTTGTTGTGCTGCGACCATAGGGCTGCGACTGAACCGAAAATTACGTTCTGAACGGACCAATCACAGTCCTCGAAGTTCACGTCAATACGCGTCGACGCGTAGGATTTTTTGGAGGTGCGCGTCAGGCTACGGCGTAGGGTCTGCGTCGGGGTCTGCGTCGACGGCGTAGGTACGGCGTCGCCGCGACGCAGAAGCGTAAACCACTAGCGTAAAACTTCTCTTTTGGGCAGGTATCAAGTTCGATAACGGAGCAGTGTCGGCCATGTTGCTGATCTCATTGCACCAGTCAACTTCTAACGTACCAAACAGAGTCTAACTTTCCACTATCCCTGGTGCTGATTTCCCGGTAGCTAGCTACTTGTCCGCTATTTCTCTCTCTCATCCCTCTGTCGTTTGTGCTCTCTCTCTACGCGTTTATAAAAATTAACATGAAATTAATTATTTAATATCTCTCGTCGGCGAGAAAGAAAAAGAAAAGAAAAAGAAAAGAGGGATCCGACAGCACTGAGTCAGTGACTCTGCCACAGCCTTATCGGTGAAGAGGGGTGAGGTTATGGCTTAAAAGCTGTAGCGAAGCCGGCGGGGGGGCAGAGGGTGCGGCTGCCCCGGGCCCACGGTTATGAGGGGGCCCATCGCAAGGCTGATGCCGAAAAAACAAAAAGGGAAAGTCGGTCTCTTACTGCTGTATTTGTAAAGATATAAGTGTAAAAAAAAAAAAAAAAAAAACGGGGAGAAAACAGTCTGAATCAGAGCGTTTCTGAAGATTAAGAGGACATGCCACCTCTCTTGCACTGTCTGGCGATCTCTCTCTCTCTCTCTCTCTCTCTCTCTCTCTCTCTCTCGTATGTTCTTAAGGATGATACCAACCTGTTATGTTCATATACAGCAATTTATATTACATTCAGTGGTCTCAAAATGCCCTAAAGAGATACATCAGGCTTGAAAACGTACACACACACCCAACCCCGAGGGTCAGAGACCCTCCCACCACAGTCTCCTAAAATCCTGTGGGAAACACTGCTTTACTATGCATGTATTTGTAGTGTCCTCTCCACAGTCACATCAGGAGGAAATGTTATTGCAGTACTGTCCCACAAGGGCAAACCATTATCCCTCTCGACACCATACAACCCCTATGATCTTACGTCGTTGACACACATCCCAACACCAATATATGTGTTGTGTCCTTTGTACTGAGTGAGTAGAAGCACCCTGGAGTTGATGAATTATCCAGATAGCCCATTCCCTGCATAACACCAAATCAAATGCACGCTGAATCAGCAACTCATCACGCCTAGAGTGTTGCTGAATGGCTCCTGGGCCAGTGTGTTAGGCTTGTCCTTGTGCCATTGGTGAGATTAGAAATGTGTTCTAGGTTTAACACCATCAGCAGATCCTCCTCATCTGAGGGTTTCGTTAACTTCTGAACCCACAGCCTTATTGTATTGTAGAGTATTTCACAGCTCATGGAGTGCAAAACAGCAATGTCAGGTGATTGCCTTTTTTGTTGCCATCTCAAGCACATAGATTGTTTCTGTAGACGGTGCAAATCACATTAGAAAGATGAACAAATTGCAAGCTTTGTTCTCACAAGCTAGGCATTTTACCTTGCTGCTTTTAAGGAAATGAAGCCAAATTATACTTCCAGTTCCTGTAAAATATTTATGAATTAGTTGCAATTATCTCACGCTCAAAGCTGCATCCATGATGATCTTTATATCTTTAGGACAGATACTGTAGACGAGTACCATGTTAATACAAAGCACCCTTCCTCTTTGGTGAACGCAAACAACCTAAAACCAGAAAAAAAATACACTTACCTGCTGCTTGACCACTCACTGGTCATATATAGACCTGGACTTCACTTTAATTGTGATCCATTTATCTCTAATATCTTTGCATGAAGTCCTCCTCACCTCTGTATTTAGTCTTCCTTCTTGCTCTTGTCCTCTGTTCCCTGGTCTTTGGCACCTGTGTATCCTCACTTTCCTTCCAACAGTCCAACATGAGAGTGAGAGAGTGGAGAATGGTAGCTTTGACCCATCAATAGTGGGGGTGGTCTTTCAACAGACGGACTGTATGCCTGGACAGATGACTGTAACAAATGAGGATGAAGATCTTGGAGAGAGGAAGTAGTAGAAGGGGTGTGGTTATGGAATAATAAGAAGAAAAAGACCAGATGTCCCTCATGTGTCCATCCATCCATTGCATTGTTTTTGTTTGTTTTTTTTCTTTTTTATGGTCCTTGACTTTAATGACCCCAAGCAAGAGATGTAGAGAAAAAATAACCAACAGTGACAGAAGGGTGTGATGATACATTGAAAGATTGGGTGATTACAGTAAAATGGGAAATTAGAGGACAACACAGAAAATGTGGAGTCAGGTGGTGTCCCCTTTTTGGAGTGCTCTTTGTCTGTAGCAGCAACCCACTGTGCTAGGTTGAAAACATTTGTTTTTAGTTTTTTAAGTGTTAAGTGCTTCATTATAATACATGCATGGAAATCACACCACATGCATATGAACAGAATTTGGAGAACCGACTTATTCCCACTCAGGAATGTTAATGCGTGGCTACCCCCTCTGCTAGCCTTGTACCACATCCTTTAAACAGCCTAAATTAGCTACTTTTGCAGTCTTATGTATTTAGAGTGGTTTGTTTAAAAGTAATTTAAAAGACATTTACATTGCAGCCAATGGTTTTCCATATTTTACATCCTGAGAGGTTTACTGACACTTTGGACACCAGGTGGGATATTGTTGCTTCATGAAATGTGTATAACAGCATATCTTAGATGTAGAGGTATGAATTCACGCTTAGCTGCATATTTCTTAAGGAGAAGCAGCCTTTTTCATCTTTATACTTTAGGCATTGAGAACGTTTACTTTCCAAGAAGAGGTGGTAAGTTAGATATTTATATCTAATTTAGATTTAGATTCTTTGTAGCCCTTATGTTTAGATTGTTCTCTATAAGATAAGATAAGATAAGATAAACTTTATTTATCCCACAATGGGGGGAAATTCACATCACAACAGCAACAAGACAGAGTGCAAGAAGTCAGAGGACAAGAAGACAAGAAAAATATTGCACAAGGGTTATATACTCTATGGTAATTTACAATATATACAATACGTACACACTTATTTATTTATACGTACTACTCATTTAATTATTAAGACAACTGAACATTTTTGGACACCATAGTCTTTATGGTGTGTCTGTTGTATCGCACTTCCTCCTCTCTTTAAAAGACATCATCACTGGCAGAAATTCCTGGTATCTCTGACTTGAAATGACAACTTTGAGGTTTTTCCAACTTGGTTCTTTCAATTTTGTTAAAGCTTAAAAAGACAATTCAACACTAAGTCTCTTGAGGTAGAAAACTGTTGTTGCATTGCTCTTTATGGCTTGAGACCATTGTATAACAATTAGTGGACAGAGCCACCGTGACATCTAAATGGCACTATAATGTACAAAATGAACACCATGCTGTATTGAAGAAGACTTGAAACTAGTGTTTGAGACCATAAACTCATTAGGAAACTGTTTACTGAAGTAATAAATCAAGTGAGAAGTAGGGTCATTTTCTCATAAGCTTACACACAGTCAGACTTCTTTTTGCAACCAGCAGATTTCCACATTGGCTTCACTTTCAGACCCGGAAGCTCCTCTGGCCACACTCCCAATGAGTGAGGTCACAGCAGTTGTTTTCCGTTGGTGGTTAATGATATAACCTGGTTTGTTGCTAGAGGTTTTGGCTAGAAGCACAACATGCTTCAAATTTCAACCGATACAGCGACACACATACAGATTTCTCTGAAATCTGATCAGTGTTAGGTAGTCAGACACCACAGCAGACTTTAGTTCCTGCAGATACTTGTGATAAAACTGATCCTTGTCCACTTAATAAAGACTAAAGGCGTTGTCGCCTGTCTGTTGTTTGATATCGAAGCTCCATAGGGACAACTACAAAGCAGAAGTGTTGTTGTTTGAAAAGTGCACGTTCAGGAAGGACACTGCAGTGAAACCCACAGATTTATTGCCAAGTTCACTCCAGCATCTGTTTTTAAAGCTAAAGTATTGAACAAGCATGCATATATACGCCAGAGGGTCTGAGCATGACCTCATAGCATGACATGAGAGGTATGCACCAAGATGTGGTAGCAACAGAGAGGCTAAATATAACCAGATGCGTGCATTGAGGTCTGCTGCATTGTTGTTATCTCAGTGAAAGTTTGTGTATTCCTACTTTTCACCAGTGACTGAAATGTGCTGCCTGCAGTCTCACACCTGATGAGCAACCTAGACAGAGGAATAATGTGCAAACGCCAAGCCTCTGGTGCAGGGGCCAGACTATGGAAACAGATTCTAAGTCCATATGCTTGTATCCGTGGGGAGTGTGTCTGTTTCTAAGACACATCCTGATTTAGGCGACGTGAAATGTGTTCTCAGCTCTGTGTTGCCTCTTAATAGTTTCGTTTATATGCACAACTCCCGTCTGCAAGTTAACCCATGAAACCAGAACTGTAATGAGGAAATCTCTCCCTCTTTTCTCTCCAGATCCATCTGAGGAAGAGGATGAGACGCAAGAGAAGCAGCCAACAGAAAAACCAAGCACACAGACAAAACCAGAGAAGAGGAAGAGGTTAAAAGAGAAAACGGTGCAGGCCAAGAAGAAGAAGAAAAAGAGCGAACAGGTATTTAATGTTATGGCCTTCAGAGGGTTTTTACAGTACATAATTAGAAAGCTGTTTTCTTCCACCACACTGTGGAAATTGCCAGGATATTATTCTGTTAGATTAGATAGATATCAGGGAATGCATCAAATTAACAAGAAAATCTGCCTGTAACGTGAAGTTATTTTCAGGCAGACATGTCAAACGTTCTCTGGTATCAGTGTCACCAGTGTGAGGGTTTGCTGCTTTTTCCTCTTTTAAATCATTTGTAAATAGAATATCTTTGACGTTCAGACGGTTGCTGTGATAAAACAAGGCAGTTGTAGACTGTATGTAGATCTATTGATATGATCATAGCATTTGGATTGATTTTGAATGAGGTTTAATACAGTGCATGGTACACAGATTTGATCTACTTCATTATGATAGAATGGCTATACTGTTTTGCCCCTGAGGGTTATTCAGAATTCATTTCTCCAGTTTATAATTTAAAATGCATTCAAAACACTGGTTAATACATAGACAAGCACTTTACCTGAGCTGTGTGTTCTGCATGTATCTTTCTCACAGAAAGAGTGTATTATTCCCCAGAAGAAAGAGACTGAGGATGAGAAGTCCACTAAACTCAAAAAGAAGAGGAAGGTTAGTGCGGTGACACCTGCTGTTGCAAAGAGGAATAAGTCTCTGTTTTTTGTCTGTCAATATTAATTCTACATCCTACACTCTCACATCTATATTTTGTTTCCCAGAAGAAGAAGACGATCACAGATGTCTTGTCCTCTTCTGAGCCAAAACCAGGCTGTCCGGCAGACTTGCAGAACCTGGTTACGCAGTACTTTTCAGACAAGCGCTCTGTGATCGAGCAGGAGGAGCTGAAACTGCTGGGTGAGTCAGGGCAAGTTCCCTTTAACTCGGAAGTCCAGTCAATGTCTGCTGATCTGTTGTTTCACCAAGGTCACCTCTGCCCTCCCGCATCTTCCAGACTCCTGCTTCCTGTCCAGTAATGACTTGACGCACACCCTGTCCTCGTATCTGAAACAGGGTGAGTGGTGTTCCAAACTAAAATCCTCTATCCACTGTTTTCTTTTGAGCACACCTTTATTTCCTCTTGTCCTAGTGTGTCCCAAGTGGGCCAAGCTTCAAAAGCAGCATACAGAAAATAGCTCTGTGGTCCTGCTCATCGTCTGTAGCTCTGCTCTCCGAACCATTGAGCTCATCAAGTGAGTGACGCACCAGCGGTCTTTGGTGAATTTCCAACGTTACAGCTTTTCAGATATATTTCATGAGTGCTGTTTGTTTTGTTGTTGTCCCACAGGCAGCTGACAGCTTTCAAGGGTGGAGCCAAAGCAATAAAACTGTTTGCAAAACATATCAAGGTACATGAGATGACAGTTAAGATTTCCACCATGAAGCACAATGATTGTGCTGCAACGACTAGCTTTCTCTGTCTCTGTACAGATTGAGGAGCAGGTGAAGCAGCTGCAGAAGGGCGTCACCCACATAGGAGTGGGCACACCTGGCAGGATCAATGCTCTTATTGAGAAAGGTCAGCGTGGGTATGATGGTCCTCCTGTTTAACTTCAAAGCATTTGAGTTGCAGTCATTGTATGAAAACTCTTCATTTTGTTCAGAGGGTTTGAACCTGCGGCCGTTGAGACACCTGGTGCTGGACTGGAACTGGAGGGACCAGAAGCTCCGAAGGATGGTGGACATTCCTGAGGTGAGCTACTGCCCCCTGCTGGGCTGAAAAGATAATGAAATCATGTCAATGAGGGAGGAGGGGTGGATGTAACTAAAGAATTTGTAATGATTATTTAACTTTTTGTCCAAATATCAGACAGATTATTAATCAAAGCAGAGTATTTTTGCTGTATGTGCCTTAAAATCTTTTTTTTTCCAGCAACTCTACCTTTCTATGTTATATATCATGCAGTGTGTTACGTGTCTATTTCAGGTCAAACTGGATTTTATGAAGCTGCTGGAGAGTGGTGTCCTGAAAGCTTGCAAAGAAGACAAAGTCAAAATTGGCCTTTTTTAACTGTGCATTGTAAAGTGTGCTGTGTGTTGATAACCCACACGACGCCTCGATGTTTAAAGCTCCACTCTGATGTTCCTCACAACACGCTGAAGGGGCCTCATCCTGTTTGTTTTCCCTTTGTGTCAGTGTGAAATCTGTGCTGCGCTTTTACTATTTTCAGAGGCCTCGTCAAATGCGCGCCGTTGTTTGTTCACTCTTGACGTCCAGTGCGATGTCCCAGTGTGATGGATTGAATAAACGGACTCCGAATGAAACCAGCATCCTTCTGTTTGTTTAGTCCGACCTTGGGAAGTCCCTCCCACTGAGAATGTGAGGTCATGAGTTTACTTGCCCACCAGGAAGTCCCATTTATCATAACATCCTTTTGATAAAGCATTTTAAAGCAGCATGAAGGGGACACAGGACGAGCAGATTAGCTCCCACAGCAAATTCGCATCAAACTATAAAGTAGCCTTCTGTGTCATTTTGATGTGAAGTCACAGAAACCTGTGGTTGTCTCGTAGGAAGGAAGCAGAAAGAAGGACAAAGAAAGAAAAGAAAAAAATGGAAGTAACAGAAAACAGAAAGAGGTAGTTAGGTAAAGGATTGTGGTTAATAAGTAACAGGCCACAACGGTCTCCCCCGCCCTGCAAAGCCTGCTGGGAAAATCTCTTGGCAAGTAGACGTGTGTGTGTGTGTGTGTGTGTGTGTGTGTGTGTGTGTGTGTGTGTGTGTGTGTGTGTGTGAGAGAGAGAGAGATAACGCTGAAATAAAGAACAGGAAGAGACGATAGAGCAGCACCTTCTCTGACACTTCTTGCCTCTGAAACTGTCCAAGTTCCTCTTCCCTCCCTAACTGAAGGTACCTCTAATGGGCAAAGAGAAGGCCAAGTCTGGGCCCTTGGCTCGGAGGCCAGACAACTCCGCTTTCAAACAGCAGAGACTGCCTGCCTGGTCTCCCATGCTAACGGCTAACACTGTGCTGCCGTTCTTCTACTTGCTGGCTTTGATATGCATGCTGCTGGGAGTGTGGCTGCTCATCACAGTACAGGGCACAAAGGAAATAAAGGTAAGTGTGTTTCTGGAAATTACTTCCTTATTTAGTAATTTTTTGTTTTGTTTTTGATCTGTGGAAATATTGTAGTAAAAAGCACAGAGTGTATGTGTGAGAGAGACAGGAAGAGACCGAATGCCCTTGTGTGCAATAAAAAAAGGGAGTGACAAACGGCAGAAAGATCCAAGGTTATGGTTTTGAGTCTGGTAAACAGGAACAGTTCATACGCAATTTACTGTGCTCTTTAATGAACTCTCTCCTGTCTTCTCAGATGGACTACACAACGGCTGGAACATGTGACAGATGCTATGATAAGCGTAAAGATGCGAGCAAAGCAGCTCAAACGTGCAGCTGCACGGTGGTGTTGTCTATTACCGAAGCACTGAAGGTAACAATCACCAGTTTCACAGCAGTGTGACCATTTACCAGAGACTGAAATGGTACACGCATGCTTGACAGCTCAGAAAAAGCTTGTAAGTGGCCGTTGAGTAAAGATTGTTTTGTCAGACTGCTTTATTCCAAAACTGTCACACACAACATCCAACAAGCCCAATATCCAGTGCTTTGAGTTCTTAGCCATGCTGTAAGTGTAAAGTCAGTCAAAGTCAGAATTCAGGCCAGCTCGTCTCAGCATTTCTGCTTGTACACCGACTGCATGTTGATGACTTGCACCCTGCTGCTGTTCCAGGGAGATGTCTTTTTCTACTATGGCCTCCAAAACTTCCATCAGAACCTCCGCAGATACATGGACTCCAGAGATGATGCACAGATGGTTGGCAGGAAGAAAAACTTAAAGGTAGCTCCGCAATATTTTATATTACTTAATCACAATAATGTTGCCAGGAGACTTTATTTACACATTTTTGTCCCCAGAGAGCAACTTAGAAATCGAAATGGTAAACTGCTCTGCTCACCTTTTTGTTGCAGTGGTGGATGAAGTTATCTGATCTTTTACTTAAGTTAAAGTAGCAATACTACGATGTAAAAATGCTCTTTCACAAGTAAATCCTGCATTCAAAATCTTAAGTAAGAATGTGCAAGTAGCAGCAAAATATACTTAAAATATCAAAAGTAAAAGTAGTATTCATGCAGCAAAGTGGCCCCTCAGCGTTAGACTCTTAATGTTGTTTAATTATTACAGATTAATTACTGCGTACACAGCATTTTAATGCTGTAGCTAGTGGAGCTAATTTCAATAGTTTTACACACTGTTGGGTGGTAATAATGATAATTATAATCTTGCTGAGTTTCTCCATGAACGTTGCCTCCTGAGCAGAGCCCCAGCTCATACTGCCAGCCGTTCACACACAACCAAGACGGAGTCCCCATCGCCCCCTGTGGTGCTGTGGCCAACAGTATATTCAATGGTAAGAACCGCTCACATCACACGTCCTCAGTCACCATGTCCACCCTCCACCTTCCTCTTAACTCCCATCTGTTCTCTCAGACTCCTTCACTCTGACTTATCACGGCTCTGGCAGTTCTTCACGTCCGGTCCCTCTGCTACGGGGGGGCATCACCTGGTACACGGACAAAAATATCAAGTTCCGCAACCCAAAGACGGAGAACTTGACACTGGCTCAAGTGTTTGAAGGTAACCCCAATGAAATACGGAATCAGCATTTCATTTTTTAATCAGTGCTCCAGTACTGCAGATATCATTCATCGTGTCTGGATTTGTGATTACCACATAGGCACAGCGCCGCCTCCGTACTGGCAGAAGCCTGTGTATGACCTAGATCTCATTGACCCGTCCAACAACGGCTTCATCAACGATGACCTGATCGTGTGGATGAGAGAGGCAGCCTTCCCCAACTTCAAGAAGCTGTATGGGGTTTTATATCGATCTAGCGAGCCCTTCATTGACGGTCTGCCAGCTGGGAATTACAGTATTGACATATCCTACAGTATCCTTTCACTGCTGTGTCTCTCACGGGGACCTCGGTGTGGGTTAAAGTAGGTTGCATATGTCCCATTGTGTGCATGTGTTTCCTTCATCTTATCTGCAGTGGACAGGGACTATTTTAAGACTACAGGCCGACTGTTTTCCATTGAGCCTCTCTTCATGATCACCTAATTTTAGCCTTGACCGCTGCCTTTCCAGACTTCCCTGTGCAGTACTTCCGAGGCAAAAAGGAAATCATTCTGACCACGCTTACCTGGTTCGGAGGTCAGAACCATTTCCTGCCCATCGCTTACCTGGTAACCAGCAGCCTGATCCTACTGATTGCCATCATCCTCACTGTGGTCTGGTGGAAGTTTGGGAAGGATGGGAAAAATATGGAGGAATGAAGGGTAAGAGGTGCACTGGGATGGTGAGAGACAAGCAGCTGAAACGTGATAATTGTCGAGCTGCTCAGGAGCCGTTTCAAAGAGACGTCTAAAATGACAAGAATGTTGATGCGAGTGAATGAAACTAAGGAGAAGGGATGGAAAATAATTTTCATTTGGTGCAATATCACAGCAGCATGTGTTGGAAAACCAAAGAAGAATTCGGTTTGACATCTGTAAAATTACTTTCAGCATAATGACTCACGTGTTCGCGCTGTCATTGTGATGAAGATGCTCTGATGGGGGTGTTGGCACAGGCTTCAAGCTTTCTTTACATGTTGATTTGATTTGATGAGCTTTTGCATTTTTTAATACACATCATTTTGTTGGTGCACTGTTAATATTTATTAATATAATTGCAATATACTTAATCATTAGATTATTTCAGTAACAATTTTTAAAAATCCAGTCTCTGTGGTTTTAAGGCTACGTTAACGTCTCAGTAAATCCCAAGCAGAGAAACTACACAAGGCAGTCAGTGTTGTTTCAGTGTCCGTGGTGTCATATGTAACCATAGATGGTAAAAATTAAAACAAAGACTAAAAGTCTACAGCAATGCTGACAGCTACAGGCACTACCCTGTCTGTACTGCTTTCAACTGCATGCTAACACAATGCTAACATCCTTATACTCAGCAGGTAAAATGTTCACCACCTTAGTTTAGCACATTAGCATGCTAACATTTGCTAATTAGCACCCTGTTGCGAATATGACCGGTTTGCAGGCATGTGGTGGCAAATTGAAATTTGGACAAAGGCACTTAGGCAAACGCCAAAATGATTTCAGTTCATCCTGAGGGGCACATCTATCTGTACAAACATCTGAATCCTTCCAATTGAGTATTTCAGTCTGGACCAAAGTGGTGGACCGACTGACTAAAAGGTAATATTATCACCCCATGCTAGCTGCCTAGCTAAAAATCCAACTGATTTATGAGCAAGAAAAAGATGCTAAATTCCCAAACTTGAATTACCTGTACTTGAAGTGGAATTATGAAATCTGCAAATGTCAGTCAGCTGCAGGTATGTGTAGGAACAAAGTGATCATTTGTACTGTCTCTGTTATGGTGTCATATTTTGTAGTTTTGATGACAGTTGAAGATTGTAATAAAAGACTTTCTTTTAAAACTCTTTATTTCTCTATATACAATCAGTGAGAGCCACATGAACACAATCCCTCAGTGACCAGGGAGCACCAAAACTCTGTGTAAGTCGCCTTGGTTATCGAGCATAATCAAAGCATGATTGGTGGCACACCTGTGCGAAAAACACCATCCCCCCCAGGTGAGGTTGCTGTTCTGTAATGTTATAAAGCAGCTTGTTCCATTTTTCTCCATCTGCACTCCTGTCACAGAGCGTTTGGTCAGATTAGTACCACAGGTGGACAGGAGAGGAATGCAGTCTACTGGTGCTACAGACAATGACTGAACACATCCTACTACAAGTATAAGCTGTATCAAACCGGTCCAACGAGGAAGAAACAAAAAAAAAAGAAAAAAAAAAACAAAACACGACTGAAATGTCGAAACAGCTTACAACACATACAGATGTTGATGCACAAAGATAGATCTGAGGAAGTCACACTTGAATACATTAGGACAGATCAAACTCCCATTTCAGCACGAGACAATCACCACGATGCACAAATAAAATCAAAAAGTTCAGGACAAACACACAGGAAACTCTATGAAATGATCAGCTGTAACAGATTCACCCATCTACCTCTTTTTTTCTGTACCTTTTTGCTAGACATCAACTAACTAGGACTTTAAAAACTGCTTTTTTCCCTACGTTAAGACTGCTTTAATGTTTATGTAATGTCATTTGGCTGAACTTGCACTGTTGGCACAATCGTGAGAGTTGGTTCTGTTGTGAATTAACATTGCATGAACACAGAGAAAGGCAACATTTGGTCTGACAAAAAGTATTTTCTCTTTGGGGAGTTCACTGGATGGATCCACTGATCGGCCGCAACAGTGCAACCACCAATTCTTTCATGTGTACTCAGTGAGGGTAGTGGTGGGCTTTTTTTTTTTTTTTTTAAATCAGAGTTTCTCCTTATCAGCAGGATGTGAAATAAAAATAAATATCAGTAAATCATCTGAGAGTTTTAACAGGTTTGCAGTAATGGAATTACTAGAACTATACACAATTTCAAGTCATGCTTTTAAACAAAGTAAGACAAAACGTACCAGTTTCTCTAGACGGAAGGGATTCTTTGACCTTGGAGGTGGGGTACTTAATGCAACATGCAATTAATTCAGTAAGAGAACCCTTAGATCTTCAGAGTGGAACCCATCAGGGACGTTTCAGCTGAACCTGGTTCAGTATGTAACAGAATAATAATGAAATAATGGAAATCACAGTTTCACAGAATGAAAGAACTACTAAGGATCACAGAACAGGGACAAAGTCTTTATCAAATAGTAGTCAGCTTTCTCCTTTTCATCCATCCATCCCCGCCTCTCACACCTGGCACGAACACATTCATCGTTGTGGTTTCAGTGATAGGACTGTAATGGCACTACACACGCAGATTGTGGCCATGCAGAAACATTTAGGCAATACAGACATCTCCAGATGAATCTAAGGCTAAGGTAGTGTTCATTCAAGACTCGAGCCCCGGCTCTCGGGCTCGCACGTTCACACCTCCTCCGTTAACACCCGCTCCATCTTTGTCTGTTGGGTTGGCAGTGAGGGGCAGGTTAAGGCCATGTGCATCCAGACTCATTCAGCTCTGTCCTGTTGGCTTCTGAGTGTTACTCTGAGGTACCTGATAGGTCAGATCCTCAGTGGGCGTGACCTGTCCAGTGGTGTTCTTGGGCGTATCATACGCCGACCTCCCTGAATGGCTACTGTCCGTCCGTGTGAGCAGGGAGGTCGGCCCAGCACCCATGAAACTGCACACCGTGGAGGCCTGGTTCAAAGAGGAACCCCCTGATGGGTGGCAACCCATGTCAACCACAATGGGTGTGGCATATTCAGACCCCGAAGCTGGCAGGGGTTCTGCATAGGCGTGGTACACATCTGGTGAGATGGGAGCATCGTACAGGTCAGGATCTGAGTATCCTGGGTCGGGCCCCTCATCTGGTTTAAAGGTTGACCGGGCGCCTAGTGTTGTCACACCACTCACCAGGGGCTGAGCGTATTCTGCAAAGACAGCGTGTCATGGGTTATTAATAACCAATATAACAGTTTATAGGTCTGTCTGCAACAGGGATGTGACATTACAAAAAAGAAATACTTGATTGGCAGCTTGTTGGTGCTTGTATTGTTCTATTAAAAAGAAGAATTGCAGCAATAAAGGAGAAGAAGACCACAAGCCAGTGTAAAGCAGTAAGCGCACTCGGTCACTTCAACAGTATTTACCCGCAGGTTCAGCATGTAGTCTGGGCACAGCCCCTCTCCCCGTTAGCCGGCCCACCTCACTGCTGCTGTACCGAACTGAATCCTCCGTCTCCACCATCTTGGAGGGCAACAGCTGCTTCATGCTTTTCCACCAGTCTGCAGCAGAAGCACATGGAAATGTCAGTTCCACCGGCAAACTCTCACGACAACACATGCACACGTATGTGCTGAAGAGAGATGGCATACCTGTGCGATCCCAGTGAGGGAGGTCATACGTTCCTTCAGAGCTCTTTTTCCTATGAGGACAAATAAGTACAGTTATGAAGGGCTCAACTAAAGTTTTCAAAGGGGTTTTTCTTGGCGTGATAATGAGAATACATACGTACTTATTCCTCCAGTGCCAAGCACAAACCACAATCACGATGAGGGCAGTCAGAACCATGACCAACACAGGCACCAGAACTGCTGCCAGCGCCACATCTAAGAGCAAAAACACGACAACACACACCAGATGATAAACGTCTCACTTGAGGATCAAATAACTTTTGTATTTAAATCAAAAAATCTGACGCACCTTTGCCGGTGTGAGGAGGCATCGTCGTGTTTCGGATGTCTGGGGTGTGTGTGGTTTGGCCGAGGTGAGGTGGGCGTTTTGTACCAGCAGGAGGGGGAGAAAGCCGAGTGGGGGGTAACATCCTCGGCCTCGCCTCTGTCCTCGGCTCTGTCCTCCTCCTCGCTGTAAAAATTAATAAACGAGGAGGAAATTTAGAACTTAGCTGGAACACAGAATTCTCTTTTTATTCGTTTATCTACAAACCAGCCACCTCCACCCACCTGCAGGGATTTGGCAGCCAAGCAGCTCCAACTTGAGCGCGATTCTCTGGTGCCATAGGGTCGGATTTATCCTCACAAAGCGGGCTTCAATTGGAGGAATGAAATTATTCCTCACCTCATACAGGTAGTTGATGTTGCCTTGAAAAACCTGCGACAAAATGAGAAGAAACTCTCATTTGTGCCAAAGATTGAAAATCCAACTCGAGCCCAGCAGTAGTAGCTTGGAAGGGAAAAAAGTTAAGCACAGCAATTCTTGTTTCAGACTGTGAACAAATGCATTAGAAGCCATAAGCTGATTATTTTCCAACTTGGCAAGCTAATAACTACTCCCCCCCCACACACACACACACACACACACACACACACACAATAAGAGCCTGAGAATCCCAGCAGAGAGCAGCTCGTAGACAGCAGTTCCAGTCTAACAACCAGCCACTAAATCCATATCCATTCATTATTAATGCCCAAGTGCCCTGACTTGTCTACCACAGCACTTAACTCAAACCACTGACTGCCCTCACTTCCTGCCATAAACATCTCTTAGTCAATACCAGTTGCTATGGAAACAGTCCAAGTATATGTCCCTGCAGCCTTCTAAAGTGACATTTTTGTCCATTTGCACTAATTTGAAGGGAAAAAAAACATGGAGGCCAGTGATGTAATTGTCGAGCGAGCAGGGTTTATTGATTTGGTGCTTTCATTACCTTGTCTTGAGTAGAATTTGCTTCCCTGTAGATGTACCACTGCTGGCCATCGTTACTGTACAGGACCCGGTATGCTGAAACATAGTACTGGTATTCTCTCAGGGTAGAGCCGGTGGTGGTGATACCTAGATGAATGGACAGCAGAACCAAGAGGGTGATGCACAGATGGCTCTGATTAAAGTTTAAACACCACGAAGAGTCTCCAGCCATGCTTGTGGCTCTATGAGGCCACGCTTAAATACAGCCCTTAATGTCAGCATGCTAACATCCTCCTAATGCTAACCTGCCGATGCAGGTGTAATGTTTATCCTGTGTGTACATGAATGTATGCCACTGTGTACCTGTGACCCTCTTCTCCCTCTTGAGATCCACCTGCAGCCACTGCTGTTGGTCACTCTGCGAAGGTGCCCAGGGCGGCCCCGCCTTTTTAAGTCGTGCCCCTGATGGCGCCCACACACTCTGCTGCCCAATGATGTTGTTCCACTCCCACACAGAGGAAGCAGAGAGCTGAGTGTCCGCCACAACACCAGACTCTAAACCCAGCGTTCCATAGCAGCCTGTGAGAGACCGTCACCATCATTAATAACAACATCAAAATTTAATGTATACATTTCTCTACATGTTTGAGTATAATTCCTTTAGCTGCAATAGAGATTTCAAGGCAGGTGATAATCAAGCCTGAACAGTGAGCATGTGTGAAAACAGCAGGTAATTCACTCCAGATTTTGTGCCGCAGACCAATAAAAATTACAGACATGGCAAGATTTACACCGATTAAAATTACAGATGCTGACGCTAATAATTACATTTACAGGGCTCAAACTGTTACGGCCTCTGATGCCACAGAAACAAGAGAAACTCACCGTTGGTCTTGAAGGTGAAGAGACTGTTCGACAAAGTTCCTCTGAGGAGAGAAGAGGACAATTAGATGATCAAGACAAAAATCAGTACATGAAAAGTACACATATACCCAAAGCAGATGAGATATGGAGTGAGGTGTGTTTGGGTGCTGTTGTGCCTGAAGCTCTTACCCAGTGGAAGTGACATTGTTGGCCAGTGTGGCCTCATAGTGAGGAATGCCTTTGCTGCTGACCACCGAGATCCTCCCTCCCACAGCGTTGGACACCACACCTGCATGGACGGCTGCCACACACAGCGGAGAGGACTGCAGGATGAGAGGAAACAAAAGGTGAGGCGAAAAGAGACGCTTTCTGTTTCCATTACAACAAACCCAATTTCCACCACATCTGATGATTGTGTGGCTGGGTGATGTCTGATTGGATGTTAGAGTGAAGATGCACAGAGAACAGAGAGGGAGCTCACCAAAAAGCAGGATAGTCATCATCCAGGAAGTCACAGTTTAGACTCTCCTGGTTGTTTGTCTACATCAGTTTGTACTGTAAAAGCTTTGAAACAATTAGCAGAGAAAGTTAACTGGAGTGTCTCTTTATGTAAGCCCACACACTTCCTATCTCACCCTTTTTTTTTTAAGTGAGAAGGATGGCTGCACAACTTCACTTTAACATCAACATTACAAGAAATTCCCATCCCAAGTCCTAATATTGACACCAGTGCTTGTACATGCTGTAGCAGTCTGAAGGCTTGTGGGTGGATGTTGTAAATCAGGACTGCCTGACGGTCAGACTGGATTTTATACAGTTTATGCATTGATGTGATTAAATACAGAACCTTGATTTGTATTTAATGAGCTGGATTTGCCAAAACAAACATTCTTCTCTGGTGATGTTTAGAGCTTCATCAATAAATCATGTGGGCCAATGTATTGGCAGACATGAGCTTACTGCAGTTATATTGGTATCTGTGCACATGTTATATGTATTCGTCACATAGTTTGGCCACCAGAGAGCGCTGACAGTGTTAAATGTAAAAAAAAAAAAAAACGCAAATCTAAGGGATTCGTATCAAGATTGTTCTTTATCTTATGTTTTTTTTTAAAAAAAGCGGCCAGTAGGCAGTGATGCTTGGTTAATCTGTACCGCTGATATTGTACAGTTTTGGCACCGTTGCAAACCAGGACTGTTTGCAGGTAAGTCATCAGGAGCAGGCAGCGCTGTCTTAACCTTCAGACTGTGGCAGCTAAAGGCTGATGAATCAGCATGATGTCACTTCTCTGCAGAGAGGATACTCAGAGGCACTAATGGTAATGATTCACTGCCGGCGGCATTCCTGTCCAAACCTGCTGCCACATCACTGAGAAACGGACAAAACCAGATTACACTCTGGTCACGGGCTCCTTCCCATGAACAGCTGCTGGAGTGAGGTGGAATTTTATTACTGGAAAAGACCCACACTGGAATTCACAGCTGACAAGATTGTGGGAAAGCTTTGGTGACCCACAGAGTGACAAGCACATGAACACGTGTTCACACACACACACACACACACACACACACACACACATGCACATGTGCACTCACACACATATGCATGGCAGTCAAATGTTGCCACAAGCAATCAACACTTGCCCTGTGACTCTTAAACTTCCCAAAAGCACACACGCCACATCCTAAAGAGCGCCATCCCAAACCGCTAACACAAACACAAAGCAGCGCTCCAAACCGCTGCACCCTGCCTCCAACAGAGGAAACCACACTAACACACATGAAATCTCTCACACACACACACACACACACACACACACATATACACACACACACACACACACACACACGGATATATGAGAAGTGGGATGTGGAAATATGGAAATCGGCACATGGAGCACAGTAAGAAACAGATTTCAAAAAGAGAAAATGAGCTCCAGGGTCTGGTCTGGGTGGGGCAACTGATCTCTGTGTGACACACACTGAAGAATCCACATTACAGCTGAGTGAAACACACACACACACACACACACACACACACACACACACACACACACACAGAAACACCCCTAAAGCATAAGCATGAATGAATCACTTGCACATACAAAAAGAAACCCTAGGTATGCACACACAGAGTTTTCTCCAAGTCCTGCACTGACTCACGCTCCAGCTTTTTGTCTCCAGAACACACACTCGACACACAGCTCTGCTCAGCACCCTCTCACAGCTGGACTGGATTAAAGGGTTATTATTTTCGGCCAAACTATTATCTCACCTCCCTTTCACCCGCTGACCCTGCCCCTCCTCTGTTCCTGTGGGGCACCTCCCTCCCTGAAGCACACCCCGACACTCCTCCCAGTCCTCGCATCAGCCAGCAACACCCCTCCCTCCCTGCCTCAACAAACCCAGAGCGCCGAGCATGAGGTCACCAGCAAGAGACTCGGCGCCCATGACCTCACGCACGGCGGGGGTGCTGTGAGGTCATCAGTCCAGGACTTGCATACCATGGAGCAGGGGCCCGTTTACACAAGGAAGACAAAGAGGATCTCGCTGAATCAGACGGAAAAGACGTGCAGACAAGCGAGAGGCTGTGAAAACATGAGTAAGCAAAGGCCGATGGTCTGGTGGTTCCTGTGGGGTAACACTGAGGATGGTGACCAAGCGGCGGGACACCGGTGGGCCCCCGTGACTCACCTGAAAATGTGATGTGAGGACAGCAACAAAGAAAACACACTGCATGTATGTACATATACTGTCTGCACTCACCTCTCTGTATCCATTAGGTATGGTCCCAGAAATCTCCTCTGTAGAGGTCAAGCAGCCTGCTGGACAGTATTTACTAAGAAGAGAGAGAGAGACAGACACACACACACACAAACACACACACACAATGAGTATCAGACAGCTCCATCACTGCACACATGTCTACACAAAGCAAACGTTATTTACCTGAACTCTGCCTCAGGGAAATCAGTTCCTTTGTCCAGGCAGGTGATTAGATCTGCAGAAGGAAGACAAACAGTGTCAGAACTGGTTTCTCTGCGTGCTCCTGCTCAGCCGTCACCCGTCGCCTCTTTCTCTTTCTGTTTCTCTCTGCCCAGACGACCAACTCACCACCAACCCTTTCCCAGCAAATTCATCTGTTTAATTATCCAGTATTTTACGTGTTTAAAGCAATGAAGAGCAGTCATCAAAACTGTCCCGCAGGAGGACTTTACACCTGGCTTGATTCAAAGTAATCCTCCCAATCACAGCTGCAACAAACACTTTCATTATGGATTAATCTGATAACTGAAAAAATACCCAGCTCAAGGTGACATCGTGCAAAAACAGGCGATGTAAAACAGAGAAAAGCAGCAAATTCTTCCATTTGAGAGGCTGAAACTAGAGGACGTTTGGCCTTTTTCACCATTTTTGCTTGAAATATGTTTTAAATAGTTCATTGAATATCAAAAAAATGGTGGTTACTTTTCCGTCAATGGATAATTGACTAATCCTTTCAGCTCCGATTATTTTCTAGAGCTGAAATGATTAGTTGCAGTTGTCTCTCCACCTGTTAAATGCAGCATCTGAATGATATGTGGGGCGAGTTAAGCCCTAAATTGCTTTGGATTAGAACTACAATGATCAGTCAGTTAATGTCTTCAGGTTTTGGACTGACAAAACAAGACATTTGAAGACGTCACTTTGAGCTTTCAGAACTCGGGGGCATTTTTCACAGTTTCTGACATTCGATAGATTAAACAATTATTCAATTCACCGAAAAATTCGTGACAGACGAGCCGATAAAAAGTGCTGACTAATGTTCTGTCAACCGACTGATTGATTTCAGCTCAACTATGAAAACATCAAAGTCGTGCAGCACAAAAGCCTGTGTGTGTGTGTGTGTGTGTGTGTGTGTGTGTGTGTGTGTGTGTGTGTCAGGTTTCCTAATGACAGGAATGTTTCAGCGATGACGCACACCACATATGTCCAACAGGATGGTGTGGGCTGCTGGGAAGTCTATGTAAACCCGGTGGGGGCGGTCAGTCTCGCCGAGTCTTGACCACATTATCAAAAAGCTCCTTTATCTGGTGAACCGACGTGACTCAAACTGACAAATACCCCCAACAACCGCAAGTCGCCATGGTGACCGATTTACTTAGCTGTGCAAACTGTCCTCCCACGCTCATCTGCACGATCGGTTACATGACAGGAAAAACACGCACCAGTTCTGCTGATGCGCGGGGGGGGGGGGGGGGGGGGCTTGTTTGCCTTCCACTGTGACCTCTCAGACAGAGCTATTACTCTGCTGCACACACGCCTTCCTCTTCTTGTGGCTTCAATAATCTTCTTATCTGAAGTCGCTGAAAATGTTCCACATGCAAAGCAAAACCTCCTGACACGTTGCTAACAAAAGAAGAACAATGCACCAAGTTCAGACAGCAGGACGTCCTTCAGCGTCTCCTGGACTGCTGCATGCAACAGCAACAATATTCGCGGATCAGCTGATTTGTGTCTGTACCATCACTTATCACGCTGTCATGTGCGAAGGTTTTCTGGATTCCCTTGATGCAAAGGTCATCTGAGGTCATTTGTGTAAAGACGAGAGGACGCTGACACGTTGCAGACGTCGGGCTGACACACAGAAAACGTACAGTATCAAAACTTTTAGGAAAGTATGTGTGCTGTGGCTGTAGAGGGGTCTGTGGAGTCTGTGCAAATGATGCTCGTAGTGCGAAAACTATTAGTTGATTAATCGACTATTTATTAGTAGATCAACAGAAAATTAATTACCAGTAACTTTGAAAACTGAATATCCATTTCAGTGATTTATCAATAAAAAAAATACCAAAATTTACTTGTTCCAAGACTTTTCTCTGGTCCAAATCTTAGTCATATAAATATCTTTGGCTTTTGTACAAAACAATAAAATCTGAAGATGTCACCTTGGGCTCTGGGAAATTGTGATTTTCACTAATTATTGATATTATTTCAACTGACTAATTAATCCAAAAAAAGAATCAGTGGATCAATCGATAGTTAAAATAACGAGTTGCAGATTTCCTGCATGCAAAAGTCTTCTTGATTGTGGAGCTGTTGGCTGCCTGAAAGATGATCTAAGACGCGATGCAGCTTGTGAATAAACAAACTTGTTCATCATCATGTGTTTTGATTCAGGTCTGTTCTCTCTCTCTCTGTATCAGTAATGTTTGGACCACAAACACAGCAGGAAACATTTACTTACAAATACAGCCAGCCAAGCAACACTTTCTCTCAGGAATGTTTCAATCTATACAGTTCAAGCTCTTTAACAATGAATGTGAATATTTACTGACATACTGACACCAACATTTAAGTCATTCAAGGTTTGGATTTTTATTTTAGAGTGATATCCTAAATAGAATATAAACATTGCCAATGTAAGCTGTGTACCATCATTGGTAAACTGCTTTTTTTCTTTCTTTTTTTAAAGAATCCCTTCCTAAACACTGCATCACACAGAGACCTCCTAACTGCATCATGTGCTCCATTCCCTTGTCAACAGGTGGAAGTAAACACGAGCTTGGAAAGTGAAGTTGTGAGGCATCATGTGAAAATCGTTGTGGTCTGTGGAGGAAATTCTTCTTCAAACCATTGCTAGGACGGTGTGACAGATTCCTAATAACCTCTAAAGAAATGGCTTTTTGTCATCTGGAATTTTCTGTTTGAGGGCAAATTCTGCTGCTTGCTTTCGAATATTTGACAGAGCACACGGACTGACGGGGCTTTAAGTTGGGACTCTTGTTTACTTCCTGTTAAATCTCAGTTCACGTGGATGAAAAGTGAAGATGACAGAGAGTGAGTGCTGGTCAGATTATCCCTACGGTTGTCCCGTGGCTGTGGTTGCACCGCAAGAGGAAAATATTTTTAGACCGATCTGAAATGAGAGCAATCTCATAAAGAACGTAAAATTGGCTCGTTCAATGTTAAGTTATTAATCTGGCTTTATGTTCTGTGTGCAGAAGAGATGACAGGTTGAGATAATAAATGTTTCAGAAGGCGGAACGAGATGGGATCGTTACAAGGTCCGACATGGTGAGATTTTCATCATGACCTCTTAAAAGTGACCCGGGCAACGATTCAGACACAAGTCTAACATGTTAAATTACCATCAGATTAACGTCAACGAACACACTTCTTCAGTAATATAATATCCCATTAGAGAAGTGTCTCACAGGCAGGAAGCCTTATAATAAAACCACAAAATATTATTGCTTTCCATTTCTCTCAGTTACTCTCACTTCCTCTTGCTCCTGTTCTTTCCAAATGCCGTCTCTGACTCATCTCCAACATGAAGGTCAGTCCTCACTCTCCTCTGTCCCTCTCTGCTGTCTTTAAGCAGCCGCACTCCATTGAAAAAAAAGGTCCCAATTCACAGTTCGCATGGACCCGGAGGGCCGTAAAACTGCAATGTGACAAAACCCAGACTCAGACACACTGACTGCTGAGTACGGAAATGTTTTTGTACGGCTACAGTCTACACACATCTGCAGGTGCCCGTCTGTGCTCAGCACTGTCAGTTCTCACATTAAAAGGGGAAAAAAACAATCATTTGAGATGATGACCGATGCCCACGAGCATGACGACCGTGCACACTGCAGCTGGAATTCCAGAAATGGGACTGATCGGAATATAACATTCACAGCAGAGCAGCTCCTTATCTCCTCTGCGTGCTTAACTACACTCTCAACGCTGAGCAAACACCACACTGGAAACGGCATGTGGTGTACGATCATACGGCCTCCAGCAAAACTCCAGATAGAGTTCAACTCAAGACATCTTTAGCGGTTACTCTCCTGTTTTGTGAACTGCAGACTCTGTTTGCTTACTGGATAATGCAAAATGTACACAATCTTCCTTGATCCAATAATATACACTGGCCCCGACTTGCAAGCACAGCAACACTGGACAAAACACATTAGCAGAACAGACAATGCAATAACACTTTAGAAAACACATCATGTTGTGTTTGCTGAAATGTGGTTTAGAGACCCTCGGGGGGCCCAGAACTTAATCCAAAATGAACCAGTGGAAAACCTGCTTAAACCCAGCGTTCATGTTCAAAAAGATACCTCATCCAAAAAGGGACCTGAGGACAGTCAGACCCACTCCAAATTTATCCAAGAAGAATTAGAGCCTGTCCATAATGTCATCAGCCTGAACAGACCCAGACAGAGAGAATGCACAGCTCACACTCTGCATCTCACCTCAGAAAAACAAAAAAAACATTGTTAGCCACGGCTAACTGCAGTGGAGCTTTAAGGATGGACAGTCAGTGAATGCACCACTTTTTGTACAGACTACTGCTGACTGTGGTGATGATTAACTTCTCCTCTAGCACCACAGGCAGGATCAAAATATGACCTTGTCCAAGACTTTTGTTTTATGACCTACACCTGCAAAACTAATGACATTTCAGCCACAGTGGCACTCAAGAATATGTTAGCATGCTAACAAACTGAAGATCATAAACAGTACGCCAGCAGCATGTTACAGGAGCAAGCTGACATTAGCGTTCAGCTCAAAGCAGCCCTGTACCCACGTACAGCTGACTGCAAGGAGCAGAGTCCACTTGAATTCACTTACGTATTAGACACACAGCCCAGACACCCACAGCAATGGCGACAAACACAGTGTTTAAGAGCTGCTTTTGTCGCATTATCACATGATCTTGAGAATCCAGCTGTTTCACAAGGTGAGCTCCAACTGATCTGATCATGGGTTTTATGGAGCGTCGCACCTCAGGACACTGTAACACCACCGTACATGTCAGACACTTTAGCTCGTTCATGTAACTGAATGGCAAAGAGACAACTGTCAATTGCAATCTCATTTTCAAAATGTCATGTTTCAACTTGGAAAAAAGCATCTTAGCCTAAGATGAAACACAGTCTCAGGAATTTCAACAAATCATTTAGAGTATGAACCTTCTGAAAACCAAAAACTGCTGTTACAGACAAGACTGTGACTGAATGCAAAGCTGACGTACGGAGAGACATTACGTTTTCACACGACAGCAGTGATACACAGCACATTACCTGACCTGCGTACAAGCCTTCCCAGTACAATCTAATTAGCTCAGGTCAAAACTATGGAGGTGATGCAGACTGAAACAGCTGTGATAAGACTCACATTAGACTTTGACACACACGTACACACACAGAGAGTCTCCAAAGCAACTCTTACGCCACGGGCCAAAACAGTAATGTAACCAAGCTCGACACTGAGATGACTTCAATAAACATCATTCCAGTCTGCCCCCTCCCCGGTGCCCCCAGGCTGACGATGAGCAGATGAGACACAGACAGGTGTGTGTGTGAGGCGAGGGCGTGTTACCTGTGTGTTCAGTGGTGGAGTAGGACAGGTAGAATCCACGTCCACTGTGATGGGTCCCACTCATGAACTGGACAGTGACCTGGTTGCCAGTGGACTCGATCAGCTCGGTGACCTTCAGACCCAAACCGCAGTACTTCACTGTTAAACAGCGCAGGCAGCCACGGGACGAGACGAGACGCGGGGGGAACAGGACAAAGAGGTTCTGGTTAGCTCTGTTCAGTTTAACGCGTAGAACAACAACACACATGCACTATATTAGATATTAGTGCTACAACAACAATAGAAAATGTACAGACGGATGAATAAAGCAAAGAAAAATGATCAGTTCTTTTAAGTTTTTGCTAAAAAATCAACGCCCATTGTGAGTCAATGCTTTCTATTTACTGTACCCAGCAGCAGTGACAGTGTTTGCTCCAGGTCTGATGGTGCTGACTAAAGGTCCACAAAAAAGGATCGAACCTCCTGCAATCCACTGTCACGACTAACATTACTGCCAATGCAGGCAAAAGAAAATATGTGAGACTTTCGTTAATTAAATTGGAAGCTTTTTTTAATACCTCGTCAAACCTCCTCTTGAGGAAACCAAATTCAATATACATTTAAGAGCTGCAGATATCCTGGAGTGTACTTCTTAAGCCTCGAGCGTTTCAGAGAAATCATTGTGGGTCATATTCTATTCATTCAAATTACCTCAAGCAGACTCAGAGCGGAGTGAGATTTCACGCCTTGTCCTAGACTGGTTAAGAGGATCTTTTTAACGGCGCCATAAAAATCAAGACATGAGCCATTTAATTCCTCGTCCACAGTTTGTTTGTGTTGAACCATATATCTGTGGGTCCAATTTTTATTTAAATTTTCATCGCCGGCGACTCAGAAGTGTGCCGGTGGCACTCCGGCATGAGACCAACAGTGACTGTGAGCTTATCAAGTGACCGATGTCATTCCCTGTATTTACATGAACTGGAGTAAACTGGTATTGTATGTTGATTTCTTAAGGATCGTGTTAACAAATTCATCAGACAGTATGGCAGAAGATGGGTGAAAGCAAAGGTTCTTTTTCCAAAATACCTTCATTTTTTGCCATAAAAAAAATCCTAGGTGTCTGAAAATTCTACCGGCAACAACAAAAATCATTTACGTAACCTCAAAAACTGGAGAAGACATAAACACTGAGACTCAAAGTCTTCATCTCTTCAGGCTGCACAGTCATATATCTTTAATACAGCTTAAAATATTCCGGCCTTGGTTCACAAACATGGCTGTATGCAGGGTGGGTTTCACGGTAAACAGGTGACTGCAGCGCATGTTTATTCATTCTCCATTTTCCCGACATAACCAGGTTTCTTCGGCGCATGTAAACATAGAGAGTGAAGAATCTACAGAATGCATGAGATAAGCTGAGATTCAGAGGCGGTCGAACTGGGCTTTCTCCCACAGATCGGCTCAAGCTCTGTCTAGCATCAGCTCGTCACGCTCACCAATCTCGCTCCTCTGGGGTCCGATGCCGTTGTAGAGGCGGAGGTAGTTGACCCGGCAGTCGCTATCTTCTATGTCCAGCTCGGCAAAGCGAAAGTGGATCCTGCCGCCGCGGGGAACGCTGATCTCCCACTCACACACCGTGTTGTTGGGGTACGTCCCCGGGTACCCCAGAGAGGACAGAGTCCCGCTGCTGGGGCCAAGCACACTGGGGCCACAGCCATCACCTGCAGGACAACACAAACAGAGTTCAGTTTTTATTTTCAAGTTTCCTGTATTTCCACGATTGAAGGGGCTCCATCGAGCTCTGCCTACAAGCACACATACTTCATCTAGTACATTTATAAACGTCACACTAGTGACGCCAGTTTCGGTGTAATAAATCCAAGCGTTTCCTTCTTTTCATTCACACGGCTTTGTTTGTTTACATTTCTTTCTGCAGGTTAGTACAACAAGTGCGTGCTGCACACACGCTTCAGCTAACTTTTCCATCCGTTAAATGTACCATGTAAGCGATTTCTATGGCGACTGTAGATGAGGTGATAAGAGCTATTTGGCCCAACATCACAGGGTTGGTGGTTCAGCTCCTGTCCACAGTTTGCAGCGTCTTCAATCTATTTTGATAACTGATTACAGTCATTTCTGAAACAAAAATGCCAAATATTCCTTAGTTGCAGCTCCTCAAATGTTTGGAATTTCAGCCTTACTTTGTCATTTCATAGTAAACTGAATATAGAGTAACGGGACTGTTGGTCAAACGACACAAGACATTTGAAGATATCTGGATGTTTTATAGACCCATTAATCGAGAATATAACCAGCAGATTAATTGATGATATAAAAAATAGTTAGCTGCAGCCCTGCTTTGAATAACAGCATGTGCCAAATGAATGTAATGTGTTGTAATGAGGTTCAGGAGAGAAGCTGGCTTTGGGTTTTATAGACAATCAAAACTTTTGGCTGTTCTGACCAAAACATAAAATCCAAGGAGCAGATTGTGATTTTGTTTGCTTTTTTGGCAGTTCAAAACCACATCCTTAAAATTTAAGACAATTTAATGAATCTTGAAATCAATTCGAGCTCGGGCTCGTTTAAGTGGACAGGCGTGTTTGTGCGTCCTCGGAGCTGTCAGAGAGCAGAGGCGTCGTGTGTGTGTTGATGCTGTGGACTCATGGCTCTGAGATAACACTCAGCAGTCACGCTTCTGGGTGCTAAGTGGATGTTCTGGGGTTACGTAAGAGCCTCTCGGTGGACACTATCCAGATGAACAGGACAAAAACAAAGCCGCTTCCCTCACTCTGACTCACAAATACTGAACAACTGCATGTTATTCACAGAGTTCAGCTTGCCCTCCTGAAGCTGCCCCTCATGCTCGAAAACAAACCAGAACATCAACTTAATTCAATCAGAAATCAACCTCACTGTTTCACCATCTGCAGACTGAGATGATTGAAATGATCACACCACATCCCACCAGATAATGAAGGTGGAAAACTCAGTTATGGTCCATGTGAAATTTCCAATTATGACAAACTGTGTCCACGTGTTTACACTCATGCCCCCACTGCCACCCCACCCCCAATCTCCACCACCTGAGTCTGGCTGTAGGCTCTCAAAAACTACTAAAAATTCGCATTTGACGACAATATGGTGTAAAGTAAACCGACAACCATCAGAACATATTGATCTTTGCGTGACTGTAGTGGTGAGTTCACGGTTAATTCGAAATTGGGCTACCTGGGACCTGAAAAAAGGCCACAAGCTCCCAACTGTGCTGTTGTCCCGGACAGGGAACTTAAACCAGACTCCATTAACAAATCTAACGATTTAAAGGGAGCCAGCTTATCCAGAAACCTAAGTAAGTCAGCACAGCGTGAGTTAAAACTTTTAGCAAACCCTATAGAGCCACACGTTTATTCTGCGAGGAACGGGTCAACTAAGCGGCAGTTGTTCTTCTACAATCTCAGTTTTTTTAGAACCGGTCTACCCGGTTTAACTACACCCGTCTTTCACCAAACACACCAGGGCGGGCGGCGGCAGGCGGCGTAAACCAAGCGGAACTCCACGTACACACGGCCATGTAAGGTAGCTTTAAGTGTGGCGGACAATAACAATGTGCTTCCAGCTCAACTCCGAACATCCAAACACCCGTGTTCACAGTTTAAACCAGCATGGCCGCACGCCGCTGTGGTTCCACTCGGCTCCTCCAGTTGTCACCGCAGCTGTGTGGCACCAACCTTTCTGCGCTCGACAGCCTTCCGTGGTGAGAATGATGAGAATCGACAGGACGAGAACCCCGGCCCCTGTCGGTCCCCTGCCCACCATTACCGCTCTGCCCATAGCAGCCTGCAGTCTGAATGCATACTGCTCGCTTCTGGACCGGCTGCACCGCTTCAACCTGTACCGAGGGGAAACCGCAAACACTGATCTTCAGCTCCTCGACAGCGAGTCCGCGTGTGGTTTCCTCGCGAGGATGTCTTTTGCTTGCCGTTGAACAATCCAGTGATTTGCGACACTCTCACTATGGAGGTAAGTGTTCCACACACACATCCAGGCTGTGGAGCCACTTCCTCCACCGAGGCTCCTCCTCCTGGTCTGGAAATGGGTTACCCGAGTCCCCCAAGTGGTCTGATCCGGACCCGACGACACCCCCTTCAGAGCCACTCTGTGATGTTGCAGTGTTATTATAAAAAACAGTCAAAACTCAACTGCAACGACTGTAAACACATTAACAGTTTAGACAACAGAGACCGTGATGAGAATATACTTGTTGTCTGTTTCAACAGACAGTAGCTATAACATATGGAAACAAGACTGATTTTTAATACACTCATCATACAGCTGTAATACTGTGGGAACATACATGATGTACAATAAAGTCATAGAGGGCCTTCTAGAATAAAAGGGTTGCTTCAATCCAAAATGGTCTCATAACATGTTTGAATCCATTTCTTTTTGTTCATTTGCGAATTATTAGTTTCTTACTGTTGAGACAATATAACACATTTTTTTAATCATAATATAACCTTTTCTCAAAATATTTTGACTGTACACTCAATAGACAAACAGACTTAGATAGATAGATAGATAGATAGATAGATTACTGTCATAGAGGAGTGAAGAAACCAGAAAATATTCCCATTTAAGAAGCTAGAATCAGGGAATTTTGACCCTTTTTTAAATGAAAAAATACACAAACCCACGATTTGACTGTCAGAATAGTAGGCGATCTATTTAACAGCTGACAGCTGATCGATCAATCATTGCAGCTCTACATTAAGCACTTTCTGTGATTACCAAATAATTTACTAACAACGGAAAATACTCCATTACAAGTCAAGGTCCTGCACAGAGTACTTAAGCTTTAAAAATGAGAATGTGAGCATTGACTTTTTCACCAGACATTTTGATACGTTACTGTTAAAAAAAGGACAAGTGTCAATAATGAAATTTACGATGGCTGGATTCCATTTAGCTGCGTCCTGGTATTGTTCATGCTGCCTCACTGTCACACTGCACTGGTTTACTGGGACGCTTTAATCGAATGGAGCCATTGATGTTATTAGTACACAGACATGTCTCTGCATGTCTGCTGTGAAACATGGCCCGTTGTGTTGAGCAGTATTTTAATGTTGTAAGTGGTCCAAGTGCTTTTAGTGTTCAATATTAGATAAAAAAAAAGACATTATTCAATAAAAAGTAAATGAATAGATGAAGATAAAATGTCATGTAAGCATGAAATTATTCAATCATTCTTTCAAAACTCAGTTCATTATTCTGAAATGTTATTTAATCCTGTTTATTATCACAATAAGTGTCTTGCTGTTGGTCATTTTGCTTTAATTCCACCAGTTTTTATCTCAAAATGTCCTTATTCCAAAGTCTATTTTTACTTTAACTTTATTTTTCTCAGTTTTATTTTGTAACGTCATCACAAAGACAAACAGAGCAGGCTCAGTTGTGTGATTGACTGTCATCTTAAATGTGTTGCTGGATAGATTAAACTCATTTACTTCAAACACACATCATTTCCACACACACATTTCCTACCTGCAGCATGATCACCCCTTCACACAGTTCGTTCAGTTCACACTGTGTTCTCTTTTTCATTCTCTTTTCATACTGATATGTCTGTGCTCATTATGTATAAGATGAAATATGATAAAACCTTTTTATTCTGTCTTTCATTTCATTTATAAAGACAATGCACATTCATCAATATTTCTGTAAATGTTCCACTGTTTGCTCGCCAGCACATTTTCCAACCACAGACTTTTGGCAAGATGCTCTAAAACCAGCATATGTATACAAATATATGATAGACGTACATTGTATAATATAGCTATTTAGTGCACTATGGTTATTTTATTGTGTGCAGGTATAATGAGCACAACTTTTCCTTTGGGATTATTAAAATCTGATTTTATCTTATCTGAATACTTTGAGCTCAGAATAAGAATCTAATATAATCTCCAAAGTTGATTGTAAATCCAACCATGAGAAAATACAAAGGAGTAAAAGTAGTAAAAAGGTTTTCTTAATTATATCCCCTCCCCATAATGTTGACAATAAATGTATGAAGTCTTATAAAAGACACCTGTAGAAGTATAATGCTCATTGCTACTTTCCATCTGTGGAGAGTGACAGCAGTAAATGCAGCCTAACCATTGTGTTGTTGGTAATTCACTGAGAATTATGTAACCCAGAGGCTCCTGTGTGTTTCTGGAATGCAGCTATTTCATAAAGCACAATGATCTGTGTGAGCTAATTGAACCTTTACCTACCCACCCACCCTTTATTATTCCATTTATGTGTTGTCCTTTCAGCTGTGAACCCAATCTGGCACATGAGAATCTACGTGTTGGGATATTAAAAGGTCAATCCAGAGTTATTTCAGCACGACTGTACAGAAAGACGTTGACTGTGTCTGATTAACGACTGGGTGGCACACATCATACGCCCAGGCTTTAGCTGGACATTTCAGAATAGCCAAACAGCATTAATGGGAAGAAATATTCACTTATTGTTGTTCTCCAGCACACCCTCGCTTGGCAGCAAGCTTTGATGTGATGCAACTGTCAGAGTAACCAATAGTAACACGTAGCAACAAACACAGTTTTTAGCCTGTAGTCTGTGCGTAACGTGTCAGATGATTCAGAGATTTTCATTCTGGATGGATGGGCCAGTGTGTGTGTGTGTGTGTGTGTGTGTGTGTGTGTGTGTGTGTGTGTGTGAGAGAGAGAGAGAGAGAGAGAGAGAGAGAGAGAGAGGCTGTGTGTCTACATCTCTGTGTGCAGACTGCAGGCAGACGTCCATGAGGGTGTAAGGAAGTGTAATGTTTGGAGAAGCAGCCGGATCGTCACTCATGCTGAAATTGTCCACATTCTCTCACCATACACGCAGCCCCCACCTCAGTGTTTCTTTTTTGCATTCACTATCTGTATTTTTATGACACATCTGCCCAAGAGGAACTCCAATATGTTCACAGCGGCAGGCCTGCTTATCGAGATGTCCCCCTGAGGGACCTTCTTACAAATTCACTTGAAAGTCAAATACAGATACCGCACCATTCTGCAAGTTTGGAAATATTTTATGTATGTTTTATATGTTTTATGGACTATGTATGCCAAAAATAAGTGGCCGCTTTATTAGGTGCACTTGTGCTGTCTAAACTGCAATTCAATGGTCAGGTTTTTTTGTTGACATCGTCAGAAATCTATTTATGTGAGGTCGTACTTAAAGGCGGTGCTACCCTAGACGACATTATATTGAGAGGTGTTTCTAATTTTTTGTCCTCCCTAGATGCACACATTAGAGGTCAGACTATTAGAAACACCTCTGAATAGAGTGTAGTCTGGTACAAGATATCATTGAATCAACAGGCCTATGGCAGTGTTAAGACTTAAGGGCAGTTGTATTGAACTGCATTATGTGGCACAGGTATACCGACTGAAGTGGCTACTGAATGTATATGTTCCTTCTGTTTGGCAAAAAGTCACTGACAGACAGAGAAATCCACAGTATGTAGTCCTATATAGACATGACTTGTGTTTTGGGTCAGTTAGACCACAGGGAGCTCCAACTTCCTGTTGAACCTCTTATGAACAAACTGTTCTAAAACTTTAATAACAGAAATCCTCGTGGACGAGCCCCCGGATGAAAATCCATTGTATTGAACCACGTTTTACAGCTGAGGCCACAAACACAAATAATGTGCCATTTTCTTCAGAGACATGCCATGTGTTTATTTATTTTGTTTTCTCACAGAACTAGGAGAAGTCTGAGATATCAAGCTGATGAAACAAGGTTAAGTATGTTTTTTTGAGCTGCTGAAGAAGAATATTAGGCTTAAAACTGAGAGAGAGGTGTTGGTCCAGCTTTAGATCTGATAATGTACATGGTCTTAGTTTATGGTGGTTATTCATTAAGTAGAATAGTAGAGCTAAGTAGAGCTAGTTGTTTAGTTAAGATAGTAGAGCTATCTTAACTAAACAACTTCCAGTTACATATTATTATTAATGTCCAGGGTTTTCTTGTGTCATGGGGCAACACATGGGATTTCTGAGGTGGTTCACTTTATGATACTGGTTAAAAAGCTGTTAAACATAAATGCCTTTGACTGGTTGTCGTTATAAACAGTGCGATAAACTGCCGCATTGAGGAGCTCTGCTGGAACACTTCATATTTTGTGAGAAATGTTGTCCAGTCCACTGCTAAGGACAGCTGAAACTAGACTGTGCCACTCAGTGGTCACTGAGTATTATAACAAGTTGGAAACAGCTGGCTGATTTTATGTTCACCTTCTATGTGGCAGGAGGATCCCTGCTGTAATATCCATCAGATCTGAAACTACCACTCCCTCAGGGTGCCACCCCACCTATTTTATATGCCTTTAGTCATGTTTGGTATATACAAACCACACTGTACCTGCAGCTCATTATTGATATGAATGTACTTGTTTTAATGCAAGCCAAAGCATCACCTGATACTATACATTGGAATAATTGTGTGTGGGTTTTTGATAGTGACGGTAAGTTGAATGTTAGAGATCTTATCTTTCATCTCCACTGTCAGATGATTTGATAGGGGCTTGGCACAGCCTTTTGTGAGAGCTTAGTCATCACATGCCTGGATCATATCTGTACCCGCTGATTACAAGTCTGGGCAATAATCAACTCAGGAAACAATACAGGAAACAATAGGCTCAACCAAGCTTTGCTTCACTATGGACTATCATGTGTAGGGACAGCCATGAGTATAATGCCGAAGGGAAACTGCAGCTGCTTCACATAAATCACAAAAACTAATGAGGTAGGTGAGAAATGAGTACAATTAAAAGGCCAAACTATAAACAATAACTACACTAGACTTAATGAAATTAAAAAATATAAAATAGAACTGAGAAGAGAGACTAAAGGTAGGACTATAACGTTAACTGTACTGAGTTCCTGGTACTGAATATACACTGTGCAACGACAGTAACATACTGTAACCTAATATACGTTTAGTGCAAGTCAAGCAAATATTGCTGAAAGCTTTACAGTAAGGTGCATAATTGCCCAGACCACAGAGGAGTCCCCTGTCCTAACAGACTGCAGCAAAGAATATGTCATAACAAATTAAATAAAAAAAAAAACTTCCCAACATTTTGCTGCAAACATTAAAGGATCTAAGCTTCCTGAAGAAATACAGTCTGCTCTCTCTCCCTTCCTGTGGACGGCCTCGATGTTGCGCAACTAAATCCCATGCATGTGAAAACACAGGGCGAGTTTAACAAATGTGTTAGTTGTGTAAATTCTCTGAACTAATAAGGGGAATCGTCACTTGTGCTGCACACCACCAGCCGAGAAGCAAATTATGCATGAGACAGTTGGAGCCTTCAGCAGCTCCTTCAGCAGCACACTGCTGCATCCACTTTGTAAGAAGGGACGCTGCCGCAGGTCCTTCATTCCAACGGCCGTCAGACTGTTTAACTCCAGCTTCATTTGACGGAGCTCCTGCTTCATGCACTACTCGATTATTTATGTCAACATAAGTTAATATCCATCATATCTGCAACTTATCCTGTGCAATATTATATATTTTTACTGTGCAATAGTACAAAGACATGGTATTTTATTATTTATATTTTTCTCATATGCAGTTTGAAATCCACCGTGAAATTGAGCCATTCTTCACAAAGCATTACTTTTTTTTAATACTCATTTGTATATAATGTACACAGCACTCCGTGAGTATCTGTAGAGCAGCACCCCCCTAACTTTAGCTCACTGGCAATGTCCCATCCAAATATACGTTTCCTGTCGTTCAGAATGAAATATGAAATGTCAACAGGTATGAACCTAAAAGTAGATTTTATTCAGCTGTTCATATCTCATACTGAACCAGTGAGAATGCTGAGAGTAAAGCAGCTAAATGAAACTGTGTTCTACAAGTTTCATCCAAACACGTCCTTGCATCCAAATGAGCATTTTCACTGATGAGCAGTGATAATAACTTGGGTTGAAAATGCTTGGAGCCTCTTGGTAAGCTTCATATCTGTTCTATGGCTAGCTATCCAGATGACAGTCACTACTAAAAACAGCTAGAAATGAAAGACAAGCTGGGTGCAGGATACGAAATAAGATTATAAAAACACTTTTGCACTGTGCACTCCTGACCTCTTGTGGCTGAAATGAATTTGCCATTGAATTGCATGCAAATAAAGTCTGGTGCAACATGGGAAAATTATCTGTCATTGTAGTAATATATTTAGTCTATGCAAACCAGTTGGAAAGGAATACTGCCAGTTGACCCTCCTAAAGACATTTTCTCTCATTTTCTTGCAGCCTTGTCAGTCCCTGGGGCTGTACATCACATTATTGACTGATCACATATTTGCCAAAATCACAAGCAGCAGATCTACACAAAGCCTGCATGTGGACCTTTTGATGACATCTCTGTGGAAGTAAATAACTGCTGCTCTTTGATTGTGTAGAAGAGCAAGTAAAAGCAGTTCAATCAAATGTTTCAAGGATCAGTGATCTTCAGTTCTGTCTTATACACAGAAATGGACTCATCATTGCAGCCTCAGAGGGACGTAAGCCAAAGACCACATGGAAGAAGGTTATTAAAGATATTGATCTGTCATTGAAATTAATGGAATTTGCTGCAAACATTGGAAGTCTCGGCATGTAGCTGTTCTTGACCGGTCAGCTTGAAGGGCTCAGTGGATGTGACTGGTATTCAAACACACTCAGTTGTAAAGGGAGAATTGGACTTTGAAGAATTCAGCCAAGGTCCTGAGAGTGACCACAGGGTCAAGAGTTTCCATGGCGACTCCAACCTACAGCTACTCTGGACCTTCATAATGAATCCAAATAAGTGCCCTCAAGATCTGGACGTACAGTAACAAATTAATTAATGTGTAGTAATTTTTGCAGCAAGTCTTTTTACATACAGCACCAGCTGTGATGTTTGTCAGAGTAAAATTTGTGCACTAAGTAATGTGTCCACTGGGAGGCAGTATAGTGCACAGATACGTCCAAAGCTGTCACCTGTAAATTATTCTCACCCTGCTGCACTGATTACAATAAAAAGCCTCCACATTTCTCACCAGAAATGTGTCCCCAGATATGTGCAAAGCTGTCGGTGAGATTCCAGGTGGATTTAGGGGAAGACCAGAAGCCAGTTGTCTCATTTTGATCTGCGGCCAAAGCCTCTGTCTGGTAATGTCATACTAAATGTTTCATATCAGCGGCCTGCAGTAACCAAAGTGAGGACCGACTGTCCTGTCCAATGGCAGGAAAATTAAGTGTGAATTAACATACACAACAATCCTCAAACAGGTATTGAAGTTCTCCTAATGAATCTTATACATCTCACATCTCTTGTTCCAGCTTTGATCCATATTTTTTGTCCAGACAAGTTAGACATTAAGTGATTTTCCTTGAGCTCCTCTGTATTGGGAGACTTCTGTATCTTTGAATGACTCCTGGGTGATATAGTATAGCAGCATTGCACATGTGTGTATTTTTCCTCCCTCAGATTTATGTTCAACATAATCAATGCAGCTTTGGTTATGACAGTAACAATACAAGCTCTGTGTGTGTTTCCATGCATGTACCTTTTGTTTGTGTGCACGTGTCAGAGTACACACAAGTGTGTGTGTGTGTTATGTCATTCCCTATCCATCAGCACAGAAGGAAGATTAGGCAGAGGAACAGCGTTTGTGTCAGTGTCTAAGGTCTGCATTTGTCTGTGGTTTTAGTGAAGTGGAAGCAAACATGGTTTTCTAGCTGCCAGTTTGTTCCATATGTTTTGTTCCATTAAATAAACATGTGAGACTTAATGAGTCAGTCTCTGTATCCTGCCCACACCCTTATGGGAGATCATGGATGGTGGTCCACCACTGTATAACCATTAACCACTGTCTGTTCACACCATAGCACCCTCCAGTGGGACAGTCGACATGTGTACATACATCAACTTCCTACATACCGCCTCACACAAATAGACATTTTATGGAAGACATGCCAACAGCAGTAATCAGACCCGGAGAACAGATGGTTGTCTTTTAACTTGGAGGATTTGCTGTAGTTTTCAGTGGGAACTTTGGGAACAAGCTCTTTTTTTATCTCAAGACTAAATAATCAGCAGCAGACCCTACAAGCCAAGGGTGACTGTAAATGATGGGTGTCATTTTGCCTCAACTAGGACCCCATCTTCACTGGGAATACACACTAATAAACAACTGAACAAGGAGCTCATTCAGCATTATGTGCACACAAAAACACATGCAAAGAAGACATTATAGAGTGATAAATGATGTACTATAGAGAGTGATATGAGTATATGTAAATATGCTAAAGGTTTAGTGGTCTCCTGCTTCACTGTTTCCGTTGAAGGAATAGTTTTGGGAAACATGCTTATTTGCTTTCTTGCTGAGAGTTGAATGAGAAGATCGATCGATCTTCCATGGAGTCCACCATTTTGGACTGGCAGTAGCCCAGAACAGACAAACTAAACACTGGCTCCAGAGATGGAGCCATCTGATGTTTATCACGTGCAGGGTTTAACCTGTATTTATTTTTTTGATTTATTTTGTAATAGAGTGTATGATCACCAAATGTGTCAATCGGCTGTCAAACAAGAAAAAATGAGGAGGTGGTGGATAATGATGTGTGTGGAGTTTATAGAGGATGGTCCACACAGTTTGTGGATCAGATGTTAAACTAGAGGAAAAGCATTTGTTAACTTATTTAAATGAGATCTAAATGAATTGATTATTTGTTCAGAGAAGAATTACCATTGGTTAACTCTGGATTCCACCCTTGCTTAGTTTACAGTCATGCAAGCAGTGGCTCTGGTTTAGATCCAGGACAGGAGTTGAGTTTAAAGCTTCGAAAACTGGGGCAGATTTTTTTAAGGTGTTGTTTTTCTACTTCTCTGAGTGTTCTGCAATATCTAGTCTTGGTTCAAGGCCCAGAGCTTTTCTTGTGGCTCAGGTACTTGGACCTGAGCTGGACTAGCTCTGTCTGACTGCCCAGTCTTGGATCCAGTCTTGGTTTTCTGGACACATTCCTTGTCCAGGTGTTGTGTATTTTCTTTTTCATTCAGTGTGAACACCCTATGTAAATATTGCCAGGGCAAATTCATTCATTTTTCAAACACTCAATAAAAGGTTTCATCTCCCTGGCACCCAGCCCAAGACTCCATTCTTTTTCAGGTATTCTCTGCCCATTTAACCAGATTCAGAAAAAGAATGAGATGCTTCAGTTAAAGGAAAAAATGGTTGTATTATTTGTTCTGGTACCCGTTTTTAATGGGGGAAGAGAAGCATATTTTATAGGCATTTCATCCTCCAAGACAAAGTAAATAAACTGCAATATTGATACTTGTTCTGAGGTTCAAAGGTCAACTTGTAGGAGGTCTGTCTGGTCACACTCAGCTCCCTTGTACTGTATATGGAGCATGTTTGCATGTGAGTGTGTGTGTGGTCTAATGTTTACATATGTGTTTCAAAGAAGCTCCTCTGCACATTGTTTACATGCAGGTTTTATTGTATGGTCTCCCACATACCAACTAGCAGGTGAAGAATACATTAATGACAGATAGAGAATGACAGAGTGGAGCAAATTTAGCTCCTGGTATAGTGGTATATTTTATATCCAGTTTTGCCCCATAACGTACCCCACATTTCTCTCCAATACACCTCTTTACGTCATTGTCTCTGTTATTTGATTTACATTTTTCATTTAATTAGGAATACCGTCCAAGTGTCCTGAAAAGGAAATACATACAGCAATGTGTTCTGTTTCACTTTATATCTTGATTGATTTGTTTTTATTTGGGCATTGTTAACCCTCCATAATGTTAAAACAGCTTTTGGATGAGATTTAAAAAAACCAATACCACTTGTGTGTTTTTTTTTTCTCTTGTCACACATTAAAACTGCATCTCCTACTTATTCTTACCTATTCTTCATATCTTTCCAGGCATTTTGAGAGTTCTTTGGTGATATTTTGAGGTGACCACCACTGAGACTTCTGCCACCAGCCCAGACTATTAGAGCTAAATGACATTTGGTTTGTGGAGTTCAAGTAACAACTCATTATATACTCAAGAGACTCATGCTGTTCCAGAATCAACTGCAGTAATCCATAGTCTTCACAGTGATGGATGTGTCCTTTTACATGGAGTATTTTTAAATGAGTACATACCATCTGTAATAATGTACCACTCTGGCTTTATCTCTCACAGTACCAACAGCGATGAATATACCTGTTTGCAGAAGCACTGAATCTTATTCTGACAATGACAAGGAAAATGTTGTAATGTGAATTGCTCAGGTCTGGCTAATACCTAGATTGGTGTCTCTCTTACTTGGTTTTCTCTAAGCTAAAACGTCTATAGTAAGTAAATGAGACCTCATGTTGTCCAGTTTCATCTTTGATCTTTTTCTGTGGTGAATACAACAGGCATCATGATTCTGTAGCCTGTGGTTTACTTATGGTTCATCTGTTGGTACTTCAGAGGTATTTTGGTTTTGGTGGTGAGGTTTCACTCTAACAGAGAAGAGGGCGGTTACAACCGTTTACAGAACAGCAAGGGTTTTTGGCACAGACAGAAACAGTTGGGTTTGGTTTGGTTTTCCTCAAACCTCTTTTGTTCAAAGTATATTTTATTTTATTATTTTTTTAAATAATACCCAACATCTGACAAAGGTTTTAATAAATAGATTTCCTCCTCTTTCTATCTTGACATGCACTTAAAATAACACTTTATAATGCATGGGATGTTTTTAGAGGAAATATGATGGGGACTGTCCATTGTTCTGATGGCCCATTATTCCAAAACAGTCCAAAATATGTCCCATTGGACCGAAATGCGACCCATCTGTCAAACAGCCCATTATCCTGAAAACAAAAGCCCATTGTTCCAGACATACACATTCTCTCTATGGAGATTTTGCCCTTTATGTCTGTTTAGGGTTAAGGTATGTCGTTTGGTGTAAGGCCAGAATGATAGCTTTTCTTTGATGTTTGTTTGACTTCTGTGTTGGCAGCCACAGTGTTTCACCACTACCGATTCTTATATCTTTTTTCTCTGTTATGTGCTTCAGCTGCAAGCGGAATATGCCCCAAAACATCAAAGAATTACTGCCAGTGCTTACATCTCCAATCTATCAGATTGCATATTCCTCATAGGAAACTGGGAAGGGTGCCTGGCACATAGGTGTGCGGCGTTGTAGAGGTCGACGAGCTGGTGCCGATGAAGAGAGGACACCGTACACCACTCCCAGCCATCTGCATGTCAAACAGGTGCTCTGCTTTTACAGACCAGTATAAACTTTCAAAGGAACTCTGCTTAATTCTTCTGTGAAACCTGGATGCATGACAACATTATCAGCACTACTGTGGATTTACCTGGAAGTCAAAGAAAGGAAGTATCTGTTTTTACATCACTAACAACTGGTGCAGGGATGCAGAAAATACATACCAACAATGCTGCTTCCCACACAAAACCATCGTCAGGTACAATAACCACAAGCACCACAAAAAACAAGGATCCAGGGTTGGTGACATGGGTACTTTCAGGCTGCTTAGACAGAACAGAACGTCAAGAAGGCCACCAAATCTGCCGTAGAGGAATGCAAAGCCAGGCTGGAGCACGATTCAAGCACCAATGACCCTGCAGCCATCTGGAACACACTCAGGACCAAAGAAGAGCTACGACTACTACTGTTACTACAGCTACTCTGCTACTGCTGGTGTTAGCACTAATACTACTACAGTTGCTACTGCTGCTGCTACTGCTATTACGCCTACTAGTGCCACTGCAACCCCAACTACTATTAGTGATACAAGTACTACTACTACTACAACTTCGACTCCTGTGACTACTGCTAGTGCTCCTAGTACTTCTATTTTTACTGCTATTGCTGCTACTGCTACTACAGATAAATATTGCTTCATTTTTTGCATAAAACGTAACCAATAAATGGCACAAACAAACTATTTGAAAACTGTTTTGCGTCACAGTTTCAGAAATATATTTTGGAGCTGCATTTCTTTCAAGCATATTATACCTGACATGCTTGGCTGACATGCCAGAGTCATGGTTTGACATTTAATGATGGCAGCAGTGTGTGTAGGGTGAAATAACACAGGGTAGTGCAGTGGACTGCCTAATATATGGGCCATCTGGGACTGTGGACTGTATGTTAACTGTTCTCCCCTGCTACCGGGAGTGCCAACATTTACAGTCATTATACAGATTATTTCAGTGTGCTTTAAGTCACAAGGCAGACGTTAAATAGCGCTTCTGTGTTAGCACAGCAGTTGACAGAAACCTGAGATGATGGGTGGGTTAATTTCAGAGAATAAACAGCATTAAGTAAAGTGAAGTCGAGTGTTTATTCACTTATTGAGTGCAGTTTGGTTGTATTGTCAGCATGTGGCACTCTTTCTAACTATGCATGTGCGCCGGCAGAGTAAAAAATTATTTCTGTTTTTGGGGACAGAACTTGCTTTAATCTAATTTTACTTGGATCAGTCATCCATATTAAGCCATTTGCCATCATGTTTTTATTATGACTTAATAGTATTGACACATGTACTATAGTCCATTAATTCCATTATTTTATCACTTACAGGATGCTATTGTTCTTTTGAGTACCGACTTTGTAAATGCTTGTTTTTTCTTTCGGTGGCCACACAGTCTTACCAAAGTTGAATGGCTTCTTTCCCAAATTTGCTACTGAGTACTACATAAGAGGCACATGGCAAACTGCTGAAGCCAGAGCCGTCCTGTCCCCACATGCTGTATCCCAGTATCAGATCTGTTTGTCCCAAGTCAACATTGAGTCCTATGAGCATTCCATACATACTAACACCTCACTGCAGAATACCCTACACACAATGTCCTTCAGCAAGCACCTGTGTTTATGGCTCAATACCTTACCCTTTCACCTAATGGAGAAAACAGCTTTACTATTTATTTGGTTAAAAAAATAGAGGAGAGTCAGCATCATAAGAAAAACTTACGACCAAACTTAGAGCGTATGTGAGTGTGTGCTACACCATGTTTACAAGACCTTAACATGCATGTGGAGATGTACACGATTTGTGTGCAGCTACATCTCAAACATCTGTTGTATGACGAGTCAAAACGGCCTTTTAACCTCTGACCTCTCACCACCAAAATTCTGCAATGAAGTCATATCCCAGGATTCATATCAAGCTATGGGTAAAATCAATAACAATGATAGTGGTAATCTTTGCAAATACAGTGAGAGATGCCATAGTGAATAACTGTAAACAGACTTTGTGAGTTAATAAATCTGCATGAATCATGTGGCTTAAATGTCCATTGAGGCTCCTCTGACGAGACGAAAAATTACAGCAGATGAAAACATCAGGTCCGTGTGGAGAATTTATATCATATACACATGCCGTATTTCCATCATGTTTTCCATCATTTGAGGCTTGACTGGAACTCATTTAAATACAGAAGAACAGGCCTGAAACATCTGTTTACTTTTTTGTCTATGCATGACTGTGTGCTAAAACAACTTATGCCTCTGTCACTCACTTGTTTCTCCCACGCTTACCAGTAAATCAAATGTGACATGCATCCACAGACTGTCTGTCTTCCTCTGACATGTCTCACAGTATATCACTCATATGATTCTGTCAGTTTGCCAAGTTGAGCGTGCAAGTGTACAGGACCGGCGCAGTAGTACCACAGTGTGATAAGGGAGTATGTGGGGTTCTTTACATATGTGTGACTGTAGGGTGTTTTGGATTATCCCGCAGGTGTGATTTTACATTCCCATAAGATTTTCCTCCAATAACAAAACTGGTCACTGGAGTCACAGTGCCAGGAACACATTATAGGGATAGTTCATCATTTTGGGACACATGCTTATTTACTCTTATCAATCAAAATCACTTTCAAATCTGCAAATTAATTACATACATGAATTGCATTCATGTCATGTTGGATGGAAGGTAGTGATGACAAATTATCACGTGACATCCTCCTCTCCGTACGTTCATGGAGTGAAGTACGTTTCCTCTCCAGTAAGCAGTTGACGGAGAGACACTAATTAGACTACAAGTCAGCACCTCTGCAGCTTGCTGCTGCAGACAGATTGAAGTGAAGATAAATCCACTTTTAATCTAGAGTTTAAAAAACAAAGTCTGAGCTCTCCTCCTGATGGTAAATGGTTCTGGATCAGAGCACAATCATGTGTGACTCTGGTCTTTATTTCTCCAGAAGCTCCAGTCTGCCCCCAGCTTTCTCCTCCAGAGCTGCCCAGCTTTCAGCAGCTGTCTGCCAGTGTCTGTCCCTCTGAGCTTCCCGGTCCTCACAACGCAACACAGCCTAAATCTGCATTCAAATGTTAATTTATTTGAAAGTCAACAGTATGAATAAGCTTCAAACTATTCAGTACAGCCCTATAAACTAGGCTAACCACGAAACAAGTGTATTTCCCAAAATAGGCAGTCCTACAGATGACAGTCACCACACGTGTGAACTCAGACAAAGGCATATTCATTTGAGAAACATCTGACAAATTTGATTCCCTCTGTTTATTTTTGATGTCCTGTAAAAGATTTAATTTGGATAAACTGCTGTTTTATATGGGCCCATGAGAGAGAGAGACTTTTGAATCCAGTTCGACCCACCAGGCCACCTCATACCTTGTAAACGGTGTACCGGTGGAGTGATGTCATGGTTGGACAGCCCCGGGTGAGAGACTGGAATGTTACAGCCTGTTGATTGAGGCAAAGGATTGTGGGCCGGGTGTTGTGTATGTGTGTTTTTTAACATGTGGAATGAAGAGACTACGGAGAAGAGACTGTGCACGTGTTTGTGAATGTGTATACCTATGTGCCTGTTTGGGGGCTTTGCTGCAACACTGCTGTGTGAAGACTTGTCTCAGTACAGGCCAGCTGTGAGCGGGGTAGTGTGTGGACTGTCCGTACATTCACAGCAAACTCACAAAGCAAAGCTATAAGACCACGACTCACTTACAGACACAGACACATGTCCAATGGGATAAATATATTGCAGCCAGAGGGTTTGTGTTGCATGTAGAGACTGTGGTGTTTAGAGTCATAATGGCTGGTCATGGTGGTTGAGCTCAAACCATGGGAGCCTCCAGTGAGGGACACATCAGACATTTAGCTCAACTTTGGGACAGAATTAGACAAAATATGTGATCAAGTAGTTTGTGTTGTCCATAACCCAAATTCTGTAGTAGATACAAGTGTACATGACAGATGACTGCTGATTTTGAGATGAAATAAAGGTTATGGGATTTTGACCTCACTGGAATGCCTCAGTTCTTAAACCCCACAGTGTGTATTTGTTTCATGAGGTGGAGGTCTGTGGGAGAGGGAGGTGGTGGTACAAGTCTCGGGAGCCCCACTGTGTGAGCAACCAAGTTGTTTTCTTAAAAAACTGAATAACAAACCTCTGGCCTTGTTGGTGTTGAGAGGAGCATTTTTGAAGGGACACAGGGGACTCTTAAAGCCAGTGATTTATTGCTAGACCCATGTTAAGATGCAAGAAATGTGAAGTACCCACCCTGAGTGTAGCAGGTGTGGGCTGAAGGCTGCGACAGTATGGTCATCATAACCTATGATGACAGGTTCAGGACTGTACTAACTTTAAGAAAACTGCAGATATATCTGTTAGTAAGCCAGCTACACAAAAATGTGTATTTCACTACCTGAATATGCTATTTTGTGGATATTTAAGATATCAAATAGTAGAGAAAGAACAGCCATTACTTTTTGGGAAATACCCTATCTGTGAATATGATGATGGTTATTATAAACTGCTATGCGATTTGGCATTTTGGTGTTATTGACAATAACAAAATTATCCAGGGAAAAAAAATCTCTATCTTATCAAGTAATCTTTATTTATTTGACAAGATCTTGCAGTGCAGTCAGATTATTTCAACTCGTTTATTAAAAAAATCAGGCACTGCTATCATGAATAAAGACTGATAAAGCAAATTGTGGCATGAATGATTCATTCATTCCTGAAAATTCTTGAAACTGGTTTATTAATGGGAATTATCTCACATCATGATTATATTTTCTTCACTTATTTGGGGAAAATATATTTTTTAGGACTCAATAATAGATATCAAGTCTAGAGTCTATGCTAATGGATCTGTGAGACTGTACTGAGCTAAATGCTAATGCCAGTGTGCTAAAGTTTTCTAATTAACACAAAGTACAGCTGAGGCTGATGGGAACAAATTTAATTTTGATCTGCTGTTGGTAGAGGAAAAGGTAAAGGATTACCGAAGTAATAGTTTTTCAGTTTTCTGGGCACCATGAATGTCTGAACCAAATTTCATGCCAATCCATCTGACAGTTCTTGTGAAATTTCAGTCCAGACCAAAGTGGTGGACAGACCAAACAATGTCGCCATCCATAAAGCCATGCTAGCTAGCATGCTAGGACGGCTGAAAATGACTTGAAGAGTGAGATTTATTCTGTGGCAGCATCCATGCCAACATGATATGTGTAGTATATACTTTAATCGCTCCTGACGCTGTTTGGAGTTCCTTGGTTTACGGCCCTCCATTGTTCATGTCAGGGGTTAGTTCAGTGTGACCTCTGGGGTCACAGAAGAAAGGTCAAGGTTCAGTGTCCTGGGCACTGGGGCAAAAGTTCAAAATAGTAAAAGTTTAAAAAGCAAGAAGCTGATCACACACTTGTTGAAAAGCATTGTATGAATAACCATGATTTACTTGCTGTCTGCTGAAAGAATCCCCCAGCAGCTGGATGCACATGGGTGACATCATGAAGAGGTAAATATTAACTTAGTGTGGGATCAGAATCCGGCAAGAGGCACGGAAATATTTTTAAACTACATTCAGGTAATTATGCAGCATGGGGATACTCCTTTTTAGAAAGAAAGTACTGGTTCCATTGCTGACAATATCAGCGGCATAAAGTCATTTTCATGTTTTGGCGACACTGATTGTTTAATAGATAACTCGCATTTTTTGCCGCTTGCCGGCAGGTCTAAATTCCACAGCTCTCTGTCCGTACGGTCGAGGTGACATGGACACTTTCAGATGTTTACTCCTGTTTGCACTGCAAATTCCAAGATTGCCTCATGGTGAAGAGAGAAGGAGTAAGGAATGTGGAAGCCTTACAAACTCAGATGCCGTAAACTCATCTAAATATGAGACTGAACTATGGGATAGCAACTCTTAAAGTGTTAAAAACAGATTCCTAACAGTGAGTTACTGTGGCGATGGGCTGCTTGTCTCTGCTTTATGACTGTAAAATGTAAACTCACAGCTGTGCTTCTACAGTTGCCATGCTGAACACTGAAGCAGAGACAGTGGGTTGCTGGGACCCTGTACGCCTTTGGCCACCGTGTGCATGCATTCACAACACAGAAGCTCACACAGTTTGAAGAACGGAGTCACAGAAAATGTGAGACAGACAGTGATAAATGGCAGACTGGACACAGATTTCTAAGTCTAATAAGAGCACTTCAGCACATGTCCACACACTGACATGCACTCTGCGCCTTCTGTCTGGATGCCATAGTTGTTTTGACTATTGAGAAGCAGCTTTTATAGTACAAGCAAATGAATGTTTTTTTCAGCCTCTAAGTGGCGCTCCACGAGAAAGCTGAGGCAAAAACACAAATACCTAGTGTAACTCTCATCAGGGGCTCTGGACAATGTCATGCATAATACGCATCATAAACTTTCTCAGGGCACAGACGAGGCGTGCCAGCTGGTGGGAAACAAAGACATTCTATAGTGTATACTGCTGTGTTTGGGTAAGTGTGCACAAAATATGTGTGTGATCGGTTGTGTTGGTGTTAGTGTGTGTGTGTGTGTGTGTGTGTGTGTGTGTGGTTATTCATGCTTGTTCACATTCAGGAACCATGTTCTTATATTATTCTCATATACCAGGGAGGAGCATCATGTGTCTGCTTGCTTCACTCAGGATTCACTCATGCTTCAAATCCCCATGCAGTGGCTACTGCAACTATACAGATATACAAGTACAAGTATACAAGTATTTTAAAGGTGTTAGTTTAGTCCCTTATACTTAAATTTATGGTTTATACATGGTAATTTTTGTTCTACACTATATGTGATATACAAAACACACAGTATAAGTACCACATAATGTACAAAATCTGTATGAAAGTGGTCATAATCCTTTGAATCCTGATATAAGAGTTTGATATCAAAACCTGTCAGCCAGTATTTCCACATGTGAGAAGAAATAGCAAAACAGTATAATCGATATCTAGTGTGATAAGCTGTACACACACCACTGATACAGTTGTGTACTTGTATCACTGGATAAAGTTGATATGGCAGATGTGTTAACAAAGAGTTGTTTATTTACACATCCAGCAGACACAGAGCAATGATAGCATCAATCTGGAGTCATGTGTTGATTGTAAATCCAAGATCCGCTTTAGCTCTTTAGCTGCTAAATGCATCTCGATGTTGACAGTATAGTCAGTATAGTCATTCAGCCAGTATAGTCTTCTGCTTTTAATGTAAAATTACTGACTTTTACAGCTTTCAGTTAACTACTATACTGTAAGTTATGGACCTAATTTGGCACAAGAACAAATTGAATGCTGAGGTGAGATGACTCAAAGTGGAGGGTTTTACAGTATGGAAATTACAGGACTGAATCAGTGCCCAGGGTCCACTTTCACATGCAGCAGCGTGCAGTAGAACAGGTGCAGGCCGGATGGTGAGAAGCAGTCGTGAGGCCCATTGAGGCTTCATTAATGGAACAGGAAGAGAATTGAAGCAGGAGGGCAAACACACACAACTCATTACCCCCTGGCTATCGTGTACCTTTCACACCGCAACTCAAAGTGTGTGCCTGTGTGTGTGTGTGTGTGTGTGTGTGTGTGTGTGTGTGTGTGTTGCATTTACTGCATTTATATGAGTTTTGTGTTTAAGTGGGCAGGTGGGGAACAATTACAAGCTGTGCTCCTCAGTAATGAAAATGCACTGCATCTTTAAGGTTTTGGGTTGCATTATATGTACAAATGTGACAGTGCAGCTAACAGAAAGATGGATCAAAACAGGTACCTCATTAATGAAAGATGCTGTCATTGGAGCTTTTTCCACACATACATAAGGCAATACAACAAAAAGATTAATGTTTTCAACTGTTACATACACTCAAAAATACAAAACCCTTCAGAACATCGTCACAAAAGACTGACAGTCCTCGTTCACTAAGTCACATTGAGGGCAGTAAGCTGACTAAGCTGACACTTGGCTGTTGGCAGTGCAACAGGACATCCACCCTTTTACACTACTGTGTCACTTTGGAACCGCACACACCCACTATCTCTCATACACTGACATATTAAGCCACCCTCAACCTGGAAACACTGCTGGCCTCTGTTCTGTATCTAGAGTTACAAGGTGAAACAAGGTGTAAAACGATTGACGCAATAAAAGAGAAAACACATAGTCATAGCTGACGTACAGTGCAAAGGCTGTATGTATGTATATGTACATGCTGTATATAGTTGAGGCTGGACACGTCAGAGTTACTAAGCTGTTGCAGACAGGTGTAAAAACTGCCCTGGAAAGTGTCTGCAGTCACAGACCAACAAAGAACCTCTTAGAAAAAGAGTATTTTTAGTCTGTGGCTGTGACTGAATGGTTCCTCTAAGTGCTCATCGCGCAGCTTTTCACCACATTTAATGCTGCATAAATGTTTCACACTGTTGCTATCATAGGTGTAAATGCAAGGATGTCATTTTTCCTTCTGCTTCTAGGCGAATGCAGACAGTAAACTTACATTGATGGAAGATGATCCTCATATGATTGAAGCAAAAAGCCTGAAAAAATAGACTTTTTTGTTTCAGTGTACTATACACAGAGATGGAAGAAGCTCTAGGAAATAGAATATACTATTTTTAGCTACAGTCCCACATTTTACCTCAATAATATGACAGAAATATCAGAAGTAAGTATGCTCACTAATCAAAACTAACACTGGTGTTCACAGTGCAACCCATTCTGAATGAATTATACTGTTGGATGTGTCTGACTGCATTATATTATCATGTTTCTCCAGTTTATTAACTATTTTGAATGCTAAATCTGAGGTTTAATTACAGCACAACAAGTTCTTATTTTATAAATTATGTCATAATTACGGCTGCCAGATTAAAAATGATTAAAGAGTCCAAAATACTGAAGGATCATTAAGTGTCATCACTTGAAAGGTAAATGATTTTGGTCTCTTCTCACCTCTGAGTATGCAAACATATCTAATTGTGCAGTTACTGCAAGTACTGTAATGTCTGTTTTGCACAATGTTTCAAAACCACCAAATATTATTTGGTGGTCTGTAAATGTTTAATTATGATCTTGAAAGTGTGCATGCATGCATGTGTGCATGTGTACTTGTGCTTGCTACATAGTGACGACCTGAGGTTTTTAACCACAGAGTTAGGACATGTTTGGTAAATGAACACATTTTGGGTGGTCCTCACAACTTCAATGGACGGTTTGAAGGTTAAGACTTGGTTTTAAGGATCAGGTTCAGGGTTAGGTATTTAGTTGGGAACATTGAGGTTAGGGGAAAGGGCTAGGGAATGCAGTATGTCAATGAGGGTCCTCACAAGGATAGAAGTACAAGGTGCTGTGGGCGTGCGTGCGTGCGTGCGTGCGTGCGTGTGTGCACACGCGTGCGCACCTTTGCCTGTTTCACAGTTTTTTCCCAGGTGTGTGCCAGGACAGGTGATCTTAAACAACCAGCTCCAGTGTGTCTGGGCACATACACAATGAATTAGTCTATTCTTAAATGCGCACAGTGGCCTGCAAATCAAAACGTTAATGAGGGAAACATTCCTGTTTATCATTGTCATCCACTGTGGGTGCTCAGCAGGGGGATGTGAGCATGTTTTGCCACTATAAATGATGGCATGACTTTTTTTGGAGGTTATATTTACTCTCAGTCAAGTCACCATCCCTCCATCCCTCCCTTCCTCTCCCACCCACCCAAGTGACTCCACCCTCCAGCAGATATAAGCTGTGTCCACAAGGTGTGCATCTGTTATGAGCACATATCCCAGGGTTCCCTCTGTGCGGTTGTCTGTCTGCTGGCTATTCTGTCTGTTAGTCTGACTGCAGTGATTATTTCCCCATAAACGGCCGCTCACGAAGGTAAGCACTGTCCTATTCTCACTGTTTCCTGAGTTTCATACAGTATGCATTTGATTTGAATCTCTATTAGTGTGATTTATGTGTGACTTGATTTATGCAAGTATTTTCTTAAATGTCTGCATGAGAGTTGTTTGTGCATTCTGAGTTCAGTTCCCACCGTTGTTACACTACATGCTTTGCATCCAATATATCTTCTAATGAGTAAATCTGAAGTTTGCTTTCATTGTAATTGTAACATGGCGGCAATGCATTGTGAAAATATTGATAAGGATGAATAGGTCATTACACAGGGACCCATTGTAACATTCAAAATATTTTTTTCCACACTCTTTTGAGTTGGAATTGTTCATTTTCACATAACTCGTCCAACTTCAGCTTTGATTAAAGCTTTAGAAGAAGATCTCATTGAAATATATCACATTAAATTTGTCTCAGTGACAGAAATTAAATGTGAGAGCTGTTATGATCTGCGGGGTGCTCTGAAAGGCCTCATAAATATGGCCATTAAAGTAATGGAGTTCCATAATTTCTTCAGATCATCATCCTGAAGAGACGTAGGCAGAACATCTTTTAATCTAGAGTGGTGTTTTCCAAGCTGCTACTTACGCAGCATCTCTAGTTAGTCTGCTTCCTCCAGGGCTCCACACAGCTGAAGTACATCCATCTGTGAGAGAATGCCAGTGCTGAAGGCAAATACACATTCAGATGTTTTGTGTGCATGTGTGTGTGTGTGTGTGTGTGTGTATGTGTGTGTGTGTGTGTGCAGAAAGCTGAAGCCAAACTGTCAGATGTATGTGATGGGGGCAAGAGCAGCAGTTTGGTGAGAAGAGACTGCAGAGCAAACACTGTCTCTCCCTCTCTGAGCAGCTCTGTCTCTTTGGCCTGACTTCCTTTTTAATGCTCTTTCTCTGACATTACTCATCAACTTGGTGCCTTGTCAGTCACAGTCACTGTTAAATGATTCACTTGCTGTAAGGATGAAATATTCATGGACTGGATATATTCAGAATTCCTCCTCCTGATCAGATATTCAGAGGAAGGGTGCAAACTGAGGATTGGATCGGAGGGTTCATATGTTGAGCCTGAGCAATGACAAATTTATGTTTTCACCTTAGGCCCGTTAGTATGACGCTGCAGCTGAGATGAGATTTGATACCACAACACCACGGGTCTTTTTTTGGACAGCATGGATTTTCAGTCATCCAAACAACAAATTACAAATCAAATCCTTGCGTGACTACAAGTGAAACCAATGGAAGGAAAAATATGTTAATATGTAATATAAAAAATATGTAATTTTGATGAATATGTGGCATCAGCACAGACTGGCCAGCATTATATTGTGCGCAAATACAAGCTTTAAAAGTTTGAAAGTCTAATATAAAAGTTTCTGACTTCTTTTCTAAGCGCTGATTCATCCTTTGTTATTGTTTCACACATAAAGTTTCTTTATTTCTCTCCTTCATCCTTTCTATATTGATCGCAGCATAATCTAAAATCAGTGAATGACCCCTGCAGTGACCTCAGAGTGTGAATAAGCTAGAGAAGACCTTCAAATATAGCTGGTTCTGTGCAGAAGATGTAACCTTCCAAATAGTGTGTGTTTGTATTTGTGTGTGTATGCTGTGCAAACAGCACTGTACCCTCCTGTATGCATTATTCAGCAAACTTCAGGAATGCATGGGACAAAAGGACCCAGTGAAAACCAAGAATAATGGCAGAGGGAAAGAAGTAAACACTTTTGTCATTAAGCTGCACAGCTGTGGCAGTGTGTGTCTGAGTGTGTGTGAAGGAGCTGTATTCCTCTGGTTTGTGTACAAGGTCTGTTTGAACGAGCACGTTTGCAGCACGACTTGAAGAGGTGTTAATTTTATGAGGTGTGCTTTGTGATAAAAGTTGCGTTTAGGGAGCCGAGGAGCTGCAAATGTTTTTCCCTTTCACTGAGAAACCGCAATGTCAGGGCACTTACCAAGATTGCAAGAGTGCAAAAGTATTACTGGCTTAAGGCTAAATTTGTAAATGGTTTGTGGTGCAGGGAGGAAGGCAGAGTGGTTTGGAAACATGTTCAGTGGGATTTAAACACTAACTTTCGGTCAGACTGCCTGTTAGTTGCAGAGAGACAAATTCAAAGACATTGTTTGGACAAATGAGTGAATATTTTGGGTGTTAAATGTTTCTACACACACATAAATGTAAAGCACAAGTAAAGTAAATACATGTGCACGTGTGCTCATGTTCATGCTCATTATTGTTCAATCTTAAATCTTTGCCCAGACTGTGATTCGACCTCTCGCATCCCATCACCACCAGACTTTTCCGTAGTGCCTTTTGCTTCCCTGTTAACAAGAGGGTTTAAAGAGACACACAGTATCACCCTCTGACCTCCACCACAGTCTGCAAGGTCACCGAGTGGCTTCAGGTCACCGAACCAGGATGTTTCCAAAGGAAGAAAAGGGCCAGCAAGGGTAAACAGACCGAAATGAGGCGGAGGGTGAAGATGGTGCAGAACAGGCATTGCTCTGTTCACAGAGAGACACAGGAAGAACGGGAGACAGTGAGAGGAGAGCTGCCTGTATCTGACAGAAGACAGAGAATAGACAGATGTGTCTGGAGACACGTGGTTAGTAAAAGAAAAAGATTAGAAAATTTGGAGTTTGAAAATTAGACTTTTTCTCTTTATGGCAGCAAGCTTTTAAAATACATCCCACCCTCAGGTTTTAGTGTCCCTGATGTAAACCTTCCTCCGAGTATCTAATGGTCCATCAGAAGTACCAGTGAAGCTGAGGATCATTTCGACATATTGTAGTTTTGATATCTTATTCTTTCTTCACACGTTTGTTCAGGGGGTTGCACAGCTGCGGCAGTTTTAATGAGATTCTGGAGATTGCAGCTCATATAAGCCACAGTGGCTTTCTCTGGGTGAAGGTTGACTCAGCAAAAACAACAGACACACGGTGCCCATGAGTCTTCTCACATCGCACGCCTGATGGTCAATTTACTGTGTTTCGTTTGTGTAAAATGTCAAAAAGATGGACATCTGGAAGTACTTGTGGAAACAGAGACATACACATGCACACGCATACACACACATTACGTACAATGTAGACTACTTTGAGGTTTGGTTATTTTTGAGACTGTCTGGGCCAGGCTGAGAGCTCAGTGGTGTATGACCAGCCACACATGAATTTGGCAGCAGATGTTGAAAAATTAGGCTTGGAACCACAGATGTTTATACCTTCTAGTCCCTGTGGGCTGTTGGACCATGCTTAACATACAGGGTTAGATTTGAGTGACAGAACTCACTGAAGGCGACAGGATATGGCAAGTGTGATATATTAAAAGATATAATAAATAATTTGACATAATCTTTACTATTTGAGGCAGACTCAACTTTGCTACTTGTGCTAGAGGCCGTGGACCCCCAGGAGGAGTAGTTGTTGCCTTATAGACAAATAGACAATAAACACAGTGACTTGAGACTTGATTTGAGACTCATCCTCCAAAGACTTGAGGCTTGACTCGGACTTGAGATTTGGGACTCGTGAACAGTGAACATTCCCTCCCTTCTTATCACACCTAAGCTTCCACATCTGGTGTACCAGCCACACATGACTGTAAGCTGCAGCATCAACACCATGGTGAGTGTACCTGTAGCTGCTGTGCCATTTGTCATAATCTTTGGCTATAACAGCACTATCCAAAGCCTGCGGTATCAAAATAAAGAGTGCTGGATCGATGCATCAGATGTTATCAGGGACCTGAAAATACATCCGGATGAGGGAAACACTTGGTAATGTCCAAGTTAACATTAGCACTTAAAGTGAGCAAATGTGTTCAGCTCAGTGTCACCTATCTAACATTAGCTTGTAGCTAAGGGAGGCTGACTTGATTAGATTGCCGTTTGCTGACTATTTTGAAAAGATGAGTGAGTGAGTGCTTGTCTCACCTGTTTGCTTAGAGGGCTGGATTTGCCATGACTATAAAAATGGTCAGTTAAACTAATCATCCACATTCCCGTGCCACCAACTGCTGGCTAACTTTAAACTGAGAAAAAGGCCACATTAATTAACAATGGGGTTCAGATAAGTGGGTTCTTTCTTCTTTAAGTAAGACCTCAATAGTTGGTCTGTGCTGTAGCTGTATGTTCATGTTAGAATACAGTTATTAACTTTAAAGGGAAGCTTTCATTGTGTGTTTTTTTTTTTTCATACTGCATTGCAACAGTCTATGTATACCATGGAGGAGGTCTGAGACTTGACCTGGATGGAGGATGAATCCTGATGACTTTCAGTGACTTGCCTCAATAAGTATTGGATGGATTGCCATGAAATTTAGCTCAGCCACTTCACTTCTGTGATCCCCTGATTCTTCGTCTAGTGCCATCACCAGGTCAAAATGTTGATAAAAACAAAATATCAATAATATGTTTACTGGACACGATGTACATGATGTTGTGTGTGTTTGTTCATTTGTCTCCAATTTTTTCCACTATGTGTGCACGCATGTCCTCTCCTGCCTCGTAAACAGACCGGTATGGATACAGTGTGAACTGAATCACACCTTGGTGACATTTACCTGGCATGAAAATGTAGAACATGGTTGCGGTTCCTGTTTAGTCGCTATTACAAATTACTGCATGTCAAAGTCATTGAGGGAGTCAGGCTGTTTTACACCAGTGTGTGACAAATTCAATTGTAAAATCTTACAAATGTGAGAAACACGCGTTACTCATGCTACCATAACTCACAGCTGTGGCACATTTCTATGTGATTTGATTTGATGTCTGTATGGATACAGATGGGGGGATGACACCAGCATTTTAAACTAAAGCCAGTCGGTATAACAGACTTCTTTATAGTCACTTTGTTATGACTGCACCCGTCTCTCTGTCTGTTTTCTCTGGTAACAAATTAAAATGTGGAAACTGCTGCTTAATGTTTATGTGAGAGTCTGAAAGTGGTCCTCTGGAGGCAACGCTTATGTAGAATAATGTGTTGGAGAGACGCACAGCAGGTAAAGGCAGGAGGTGTTTTCATCACTCTGTGGTCGCCATGACAAGGTTCTGGTGTTGCTATATGACACTGAACAGACCCTTGTTGTACGGTCCCTCTGATCTGTAGTCGCAAGTTTTGTCAGAATATTTCCACCCTTTTAAAAACACCTACAGACACACACACACAGACACACCGACACTGAGCTGAGACGTTCCTAAAAGGTAGTAAAACTGTCACTTTTATTTTCTTAAACCATTTTAATGCATGCATGGGAGTGTATATATACATATACGTCTATATATGTATGTGTGTATGTGTGTATGTGTGTGTGTGTGTGTGTGTGTGTCTGTGTGTGTGTGTGTGTGTACAAAGTTTTATGTTGGGAATATACATAGAATATTGTCATATATCATATATAAAATTTTATCTAATATAAGGCATAATGCCTGATGAGGTGTCTATTATCAGGAATTAATGTGTGACAGGGAGGCCAGAATCATCGGAGACACAGTGAATATTTAAAGTCAACAACACTGTGTATGGCTGAAAGACACTAGCTAGCTATTCAGCCATGTCATAGTCCCCAGACAATATTTTCACCAACAAATGACAGGCCATGTGTACTGTTGGCCACAGCCTATGGTAACAAGTTGTATAGCAAATGGAAAGTGGGATGATTGCAATTCTCCCAGTGTTAACATCTTGTCCCTTTTAATTTCTCTTTTTTAAGATGTATCCTAGCCATCAAAGTTTTCGTATTCTCCAAATAGGTTGAAAGAAATGTTGAAGTCAGTCTCGTAATTAGATGTAAACTTGTTAACATCCTGCAATAGATTGTTAACAGAAGCCTTGACTACATCCATGTTACAGTGGTTACTCATATTAGATACAGGCTGATGCTATGTTGCCTGCACTGTAATTCAGAACAGTGAACAGACAGTTTCACTGGAACTATTTAGTAGGTGTCCATTATCAGAAATTACTGGACACCCTGCAGCCAATCACAACTGAGTATTCAATCAAACCATGGTGTGTGTGTGTGTGTGTGTCTGTGTGTGTGTGTGTGTGCGTGCGTGCGTGCGTGCGTGCGTGCGCGTGTGTGTGTGTGTGTGTATACATACATATATATATCATCCACTTGTATTTTTGAGCTCTTGTGCTAAAGCATCCCTGCTATGTTGTGGAAAATAGAGAAGAGCGACTGTGTCAGATGTGCCATTAGATAGTGGGTGAAAGTTTGCACCTTTGACACTCCAGACACTTGAAACACTTTTGATAGATTTCTTGACTCCTCTTGAGTATTTGTTGGCAAAACTGTGTGTGTGAATATTTCAACTTGACAAATGTCTCAGGATCAATGCACCTCTTTCTTCTAACCCCCACATCCAGCCCTCACCTCTTAGTCTGGTCTGTCCTTTGTACCCTGCAGCATGTAGTGTATAACTATAGAACAATCCATTTTGACATTATTTATGTCCTTAGGCCTTCTCTTGGCACGCACTTTAAATACAATCCCTTTATCTTTCTTTCTCTCATTTGACTGTAAGAAATTGGTCTCATTAGACTAATTTCTATTATCTTTCTGTCTTTATTAGGCAGCTTCACACAGACAGTAGAACAGGCTTGATGCTCAGGTTAGTCTCTGTCACACCTTACACTCAGGGATCATCTTTGTTCTTATCCATCTCCATCACATCTGCATATTGTCGATAGACCTCACAGACTCATACTGTTGATTAGGATACCGGAAACAGACCACAGCTTCCACTCCGTAGGTTCCAGCTTGTGTTGGGAAAACTCAGGGGCATGCCTCTGAACTCTTTGGCATGTCTGGCTTCTGTCACCTTGGAAACTAGGTGGGCTTCTTTCAAAGGCCAGCACTCATGGAGAGAGACAGTGGCACGGCCATGTCAAAATCACCAGTCGACTGAGAAAAGGTCAAAAGGCGGAAAAGATCCAAAGAGCCAGTGATGGAGTGGACACTTAGGATGTGGTTTAGGATGTGAATTAGAAGAGCTAAAGATGAGTTGTAATAAAATTGAGACTGGGATTGTGGTTAAACCTGGAAGTGGGGTGTGGCAGGAGAGGAGTAGACTGGTATGACACTTGTAAAGAAAACGAGTAGACACACTGAGGAGCAGCTTATGGTGAGTTTTTCATTGGCTGTGGAGCTATAGAAAACCAATTTTCCTTGCTCTGTTACTGACCATTTAAAACAGAGAGCTTACAGATGTAAGACATAAATAGGCGGTCTGCACTGCACAGCTGGACTGGAGCTGTGTTTGTTCAAAAATGTGCTTGCTGGACCATACATCTGATTGCAGGCCAAAAGACATCAGAAGAGCCCCATCAAAAGAGTGGATTTTTCCTCAGCAGTGTAACCAGAGAGGACAAGTCCTGTTTTGAATGTGCATTGCTTGAATGTCTGACGGACATCTGTAGGTGGCTTTAGATGTTACTCATTAAATACTCTGTACACCTTCTTTGTCATCTTCTCACTTGACTTTTTGTGCGAATATCTCCAGCTGTTTTTTGCACACAGCCCTGGCTCTATAAATGGGAAACAAAGTGGCTCGAAAAGAGCCATGCAACGCTATTCCAGCCAATCAGTAACAGGTGGCATTCGTGTTCATGCACAGGACATGAGCAATGGGACGGGAGGTGGTGGGAGCGAGAGGGACGGTAAAATCTGGCACGCTAACATGTAATCACATTGTGAGGAAGGAGAGACGGCAACATCAACCATCTTTCTCCAGAATAACTCACCCCAATTTTAAGGAGAATTTTTATTGTTTTATCTTGAAATTATTGTTTGTGTCTGACTGAATATGTTGCAATAATGCAGGAATGACAACAATGCTCTTATTAATACCAGGAGGAGTGGGAGTTAACTGGGAGGTGGTAGAAATACTTCACACACTTGTAAAAAGAACAATAAGACCTGAGCGTCAGACAATCAATGTCTCTCTCTCCGCTGCCTTTGTTGTCTCTCTCCAGCTGTTGCTATCTATGTTAGTAATAAAATGCCAAAAGAAATTATCTTTAAAAAAAATGCGCATTTCAGTATGTTACATCCATAGGACAGTACACCTAACCTTTGCAAAAGTACAAAGTGTATTGTTGGGAACTCAGACAGTAAGACTGATTAATTATGGCACTGGCATCACATTATATTGCTTGCAATGAAAGTTTCAGCTCGGTGTATGGACATCAGGGGGAATTGAAAAAATATTCTGTGGTATGATGTTTAGTGTGTCTCCCTCTTGTGGATAAGTATAGTAACTGCCCATTGTCCCAGCTTAACCTGTGAAGGTGACACCTTTTTTTTTTTTCTATCTTTGTGCAAATTTGTGTGTTTCTGAGGTTTAAAAAGCCTCTAACAGCTTGCCACACACATTTCAAATTAGGCTCAGTCAGTTGTAATTAACTGACTTTTTAATTTATTGTTCAAACACAATATTTTCCAATTATGCAGCAGAAGGTTGTAAATCACCAATCTATGAAAGTATAAAACCAGGAGATATAAGACATGAGCAGTTCAATTAATGAAGATCACAGATCAACAAAAGGAAATACTCTGCATTATATTGTAAGATGAACACATTTGTATATCAGAAAAACTGGCATTATTTCAGCACCATATCATAAACCAAGATGTACAGTATCACTGCCTTCATACAGTCATTACATTTTTCTGTGTCAGAACTAAACCAAAGACAACTAGAGACATGCCTAACTGGTTATTCTTGAGCAAAGAACACTTTGCAAAAAGAAGAATTCCTGAAGAGCCATTCATATTCAAATTCAAGTGACGTTTTTCCTTTGTAGAAACATACAGGAAAAGTCTGCATAGGTCAGTCCCAAATTAATTCAATTTAAACAGTGTGAGCCCTGCTAGTTGTGATATTGAATATTTACCAAATTTGCTTTTGTTGATGTTGTTGTTAACATTTTGTTAGGTACTTACTGATACCCCTCTATGTAGTTTTTGAAAAGTATTGAAGGAAATAGCAATAACAATGGCAATCATTTAGGCTTTAAAATGTTAACAACATTATTGTTTCATGAAATTGTTTAATTGTTTAAAGTATCTTTGATGGTTTTGTAGAATACTGGTAAAATGGCAACTTCACAGTACACATTCAATGGAGGGAGACAGAGTGCAGTCTCCAATTGCCTGCTTTTTGCAAATGAAGTTGTCCACTTGACTCATGCACTTGAAGGTTCAAGATATTTCAAGGAATGCTAAATTACAACCACACCAATGTATTATCCACTTACTAAGGTATAGGGTTTAAAAACTGATGCAGCCCTCCCTCATATCTTCTCTTCTGTACCTTCCATACAGTCCTCGGCCATGCCTCCCCTTCCTGTCCCCCTCTTCCTGGCACTGCTACAGCTTGCAGCTCTTACTTATGTGAGTGGTGGGGCATACTATGGACACAAGCAACACCCTCAGCCATACCAGCCAGTGCAGCACCTCCAACACATGGGCATGGGCAAAGAAGGCTTCCCCCAACAACAGTACCTTGGAAAAGAGGTGCCCTATATGCAGTATCCCCACTACAGGAAGGAGCTACCCCAAATGCCCATGCACAAGGGCAAAGAAAACACTCGTAAAGGGGCCGGTTATAATGGTGGTCAAGACAAAGGTGAGAAAGTAAACATTTTCAACAAACAATACTCAACAATGTTACAGGAAACACATTCAGATCTTGAATACATGTGACAAGACTTGTTCAAACATGACAACGTCACAAACATTTCTTTATTTTTAATATCATACAGTTAGTTATTTTTTCATATTGTTTCATAGTGGCATTTTTAACACCAGATGTATTCATGAAGGTTTTGTCCATGCATTTTCAAATTCATAATTTTTGGTTGAATTTTTATTTAATTCCTCACAGGTCAGACAATTCCTAGTGGTGCTGAGGGAATTCCCCAAGGAGAGCCAGGCCCAACTGGGCCACCTGGACCAGAGGGACCTCCAGGACCTCCTGGGCCTCCAGGTAATGGACAGCCAGGACCTGTGGGACGGCCCGGACCTCCTGGTCCCCCAGGAGTGCCTGGAGTGGGCAAACCAGGTTTGCCAGGACTGCCTGGCAAGCCAGGGGGAAATGGTGATGCTGGACCACAAGGAGAAATGGGCCCAAGGGGTGAAGAAGGGCCAGCTGGACAGCCAGGGCCTCAAGGTCCCCCAGGCCCACCTGGGCTGCCAGGAATTGGAAAACCAGGCGTACAGGGATTACCAGGACAACCAGGGCCTAAAGGAGAGCCAGGTCACAAAGGTCTACCAGGACTTCCTGGATTACCAGGACCCAAAGGAGACAAGGGGATGGGCCAGCCAGGACAACCTGGTCACAAAGGGCTCCCAGGGCTCCCAGGACCTGCAGGCCCAAGAGGGCTGCCTGGTTTTGGAAAACCTGGGTTAAATGGGGCACCAGGGCCACAAGGACCACCGGGAGACAAAGGACATCCTGGAGAACCAGGACCAGTTGGTCCATCTGGTGAAGGAGGACAGCCTGGTCCACCGGGTGTACCTGGTCAAGGAAAGCCAGGCCAAAATGGCCTGCCAGGACAGCCAGGCATGCCAGGTGGGAAAGGTCACCCAGGACCACCAGGTTTGCCAGGAAAGCCAGGACTGCCTGGATTTGGTAAACCAGGACTCGTGGGGCCAAAGGGTGATAAAGGAATGGGTGGGCCACCTGGACCTCCCGGACCAAAAGGAGATAAGGGCCATGGGGGCCTACCTGGTATCCTTGGACCCCCTGGACCAAATGGTCCACCAGGTCCTGCCGGCCCTATGGGACCCCCAGGAGGTTTAGGTGCACCTGGTCCTAAAGGAGACTGTGGAGAAGGAGGACCTAAAGGGCTTGATGGTGCCCAGGGTGACCCTGGTCCTTCAGGGATACCCGGTAAGGATGGTCTTCCTGGAGAGCGTGGAGAGCCAGGACCAAGAGGTCCACCAGGACCAAGTGGTGTCAAAGGAGATGGTGGGCACAAAGGTCTACCTGGTACCCCTGGTCTTCCAGGACTTCCTGGGCCAAAAGGACAAGGTGGATTACCTGGTGAAATGGGACCTCAAGGTCCTGCAGGAATTCCTGGAATGGATGGTGCAGCTGGGCCAATTGGGCCTCCTGGTCTTCCGGGGCCAAAAGGAGATATTGGTCCAGCTGGTCCACCAGGCCCTGCAGGTGAGGGGAGTCCAGGGCTTTCTGGTCCCATAGGACCCCCAGGGAAAGATGGAGCATCAGGATCCCCTGGACAACCAGGTCCAGCCGGCCCTCCTGGACCACCAGGCCCACCGGGACAACCTGGTTTGTCTCCTGACATGGCTGGAGTACTCTCCCAGATGGGCCCAGGACTAGATGGTGTTAAGGCAGGTAGTTATGGTAAGAAGGGAAAGTATGGAGGCAATGGAGCAGAGGTAATGGGCGCCAGTGGGTTGGAAATGCCAGCATTCACAGCTGTAGCAACAACTCCCTTTCCACCCGTGGGCACTCCTGTCATCTTTGACAAGCTCTTGTACAATGGACGCCAAAACTACAACCCTGAGACAGGAATTTTCACTTGTGATATGCCTGGTATTTATTACTTTGCCTACCACATTCATTGCAAAGGAGCTAATGTGTGGGTGGCTTTGATGAGGAACAATGAGCCAGTGATGTATACATATGATGAATACAAAAAGGGTTTCCTGGATCAAGCATCAGGGAGTGCAGTACTACCTCTACAACCTGGGGACACTGTGTATATTCAGCTGCCCTCAGATCAGGCCGCAGGACTTTATGCTGGACAGTATGTGCACTCCTCCTTTTCTGGGTTTTTGTTATATCCAATGTAAAAACACAAACTTCAGGGAAAGAGGGGCTTCAGTGACAACAAAGTGGGAGCATATTTTGTATAATATAAAACATGGTCATAAACCTCCTTAGACTGACCAGTATTTTGTAATGTAAAGTCAACAAACTTTTAGTTTTGTCAGCAGAGATGAGAGGACAAGATAAAATATCTTGAGGAAAATCTAAAGTATGTTGGTCTGTATATACAGCAGTTTTTATACTGTATATCCTTACAGCCATGTAAATGGGAGAGCATGTTTTCTTTCAAGCTTTGAAGATATAAAAAGAAATGCATGAAAGTGCATTCAAAGAACACTACAAAGATGGCTGCAGGTGTATTTTCATACAGAAGAGTGCCAAAAACCCATAAGAGTGCAATTTGTTATTAGGTACAAAAATGTGGAGTGAACATGTGTGTATATGCAGAGTGTATGCAAAAGAAATAAAGCTGGCACCAATTTTAGTTACAAATTTTGTCCCTGTACCTCCTCAAAACTGGCAGCTACCCCATGTGGTGAAGAATGTGAAAAACAAGAGAACACATGAAGACATTCATTTTGGTTGGAAATTCTATTTTTCTGCATGCATACCTTTGTATGATACAGCCTCGTCTCTCTGTTGTGACCTCTTGGGAATGACAGTGCATTTAAAGGTTTGCATTTCACCAGTTGCTACATTGTTGGAGGTAAATGCACTTCTGGTCATGTAACCTGCAGATGAGCTTCAGGAGAAGGTGAAAAGTTAATTGTATACAATAATAATTATAATAATTATGACCAAGAAAAGTTACAATTGCAAAATACAGTTTGGGAGCAACCAAAATGACTTTCACTGTATTTGAAGGTCTTTGATATACGAGGCACAGCTCATGTTGATGTTGAACTATTCATGAGTTGGTGGACAGTAGTCATACACATATCATGTAAGTGCACGGCTATCAAACAATGACATTTAATAATGACATTTTTCAGAGCCCACTTGGATCTTCCTCAGCTCAACTGGAAGATCCAAGTGTGATTGAACCGTTGTCATGATTAAACTTTTGTGACATGGAGTAAGTGTTTGTCTCATTTAGGTGAACTTCTAATGGCAATGAATATGCTCACTTAGCAGAGCACAAAACATTTTAAATCTAAATTAAACAATAACATCTATGATTTGTGTTGCTGACAGACAGTTGCTGCCATAAATGACATTCAAAAGGTACAAATGTAGTCTGAATTTTAGATTTTCATGTTTGCGCATAGGTTTATGGGTATGGTGCTGTGAAGAAATAGTTTTTGTGTAAAAATACAAAGGTCAAACACACACACCATATTGGCCTGAACAATGAAAACCACTCCATACACTATATTAAACATCACACCACAATATACAATGAAGTCCACACTAAACAGCATCTCTGTAACACCAAATGAACCACAGCATTATACAGGTATAAATGACAGATGGCAACTGTCAGAGAGCCAGAAAAGTCAAACAAACCGCTAAAATGTATTCTTACTTACTGTTTTTAATATAAAAATCAATATAAATCATATTCTGTAACTGTTTTGTAAGCCTAATCCATTTTTAGTTGAGATGAAGTTAGAAAACCGCTTTAAGTTCCACAGCTGCCTTGGTATGCTACATTTGTGTCTTACTGTCAGGTTTACAGGGAATATAAAATAAATTTGTATTGTATTGAATGTTGCAGCAATTCATAACAACAGTTATGTCAATAATTTATTACTTTATCTGATCACTTATATACAATGACAAGGACATAAAGCATGACACCTTTTAAAGGAAAATAAATGTATATTTCTCCTTTTAACCATGGTGCTGATATTGTTGTTGTAACCAAAGATTGTATGTCTTAATGTTTCACATTTGTTATTATTGTCCATGTTGTTTTTTTCTAAATAAAACTTGTTAAATATAAAAACTGTTGATATCTCTATTTCTAAGCTCACAAAAAGCGAATCAAACCAATTTGACTGCTGCTGGTATGCTGATGGTAAACTGCCTGATTAAATTCACTGTGGGGGCCCATCCATGAGAATCTGTAAGAGAGGCCAAATACTGGAAAATGTCGACAGGGTTGTTGGGTCACACCGGTCCTGATTGCCACTTCGGGTATAATTTCCTAATGATGAGGTTGGCTGGCTTTTTGATGATGTTTCAGTCTACAGTCAGAACCGCATACCACACTGATAGGTAAGACAATGTAACATGCAAGACACTAGATGCTCAGTCTTCACTGCTGTATTTCGAGAGCCTCATGATGTGGAAAGTTAACTCCATGATGACTAAATTAATTGGATATGCCTGAACGTGTCATAAAATGCCTGCTCGGTTGGTACCTTTGATACATGAATGTAGCCTAGAGAGTTCCAGGCATATGTGCAAATTTTATTGAAAGTGTGTTTGGTAAAAACGCAACAAATGACATGATAAAAGTACGTTGTTTTTTTCTTGATTAATGTGTCCCTTCCGGTTCAAATCCTGTCATGGCTACAGCTGGCTGTGTGCCGCGAGGAGAGGTGCTGATGCTGCGATGGGAGGGTTTCAAGCTTCGGAGATTGTGCGCATGCCCAGACGTGTTTACAACATCCATCTGTCACATCTTTTGTTGCACATTCAAACAAGGAGCTCAGCGAAAAAGGAAAAACGCCACTGTAAGTATCGTTAACAATCAAACTTCTACATGGTGTCAAACTCTGTTCTCATTGGTAATGATACAATGACGCCCAACATGCAGTCCGTCGGCTACGTTTTGAAGGTAATGCTGAATTAGGTTATCGAGCAGCAGCAGCTAACGCACTAGCCTGCTTCAAGCCGGTACAGCAGCCTAACTAATCTGCCTGTAATTATTCATATTCAGTTTAAATAGTTGTTAACACCTGCTTTGTAAGACTATTCCATTTTTAGTAGGAATGAAGTAAGAAAAGTGAATTAAGTTTCATAGCTTCTTTATTGAGCTACATGTATGTCTTGCTGCCAGGTTTAGGGTCTGGCTTATTGTGCTTGATTTCATGTCATTATGTAACTACTTGATTCTCTTTCCCGTTTCATAGGGTCTTTTTGTGTGTGTGTGTGTGTGTGTGTGTGTGTGTGTGTGTGTGTGTGTGTTGTAAATTGCACATCTTTGAATATCTTGATTATATTTGGGTTTTCCACTGCTGACCAACAAGCAATTTGAAGACATCACATTGGGGTTTAGGAAACTGTGATGCTCACTTTTCACTATATTGTAGACCCAACAATTAAATCATTACATTAAGAGTTTCAGCCCTTGTTGTGTTGAGTTTTGGCTTCTGAAGTGGGATGTGTTTTTTGCATCAGTAGGTTTCCCTCAAAAATGACATCACGTGTTGGCCTCAGAGCTGTTGGTACCAATGGAACTGACTTCAAATTCAGAGAGAGGGTGGCCCCAGATTACCAAATGAGGCAAGTACTTTCTACCTATTTCTGATTTTGGTCATTGAATATGAATGATGACAAAAACAAGAAGGATCACTGATACACCTGGTGTATCTGTTATCTGTTTTGCAGTGCTTCCCTGAAGTCAGAGATACGGAAATTAAACCTGGTGCACCTTCTCTTATGGCTGCTGGTGGCTGCACAGATGACTGTCAGCCACTTCAACCTGATGTCACATGACACAGTGTCCATGCCGTACCAGTGGGAGTACCCCTACCTGCTCAGCCTTCTCCCTCTGCTCTGCAGCAGCCTGTCACTTCCAAAGAACAATATCAGTTACCTGGTCATATCCATGATCAGCGCAGGGCTGTTCTCTGTAGCGCCTCTCATTTATGGTGGAATGGAGATGTTTCCTGTAGCACAGCAGCTCTACCGCCATGGAAAGGCCTACCGCTTCATTTTTGGCTTTTCTGCAGTCACTGTTATGTACCTCATCATGGTGGTTGCTGTTCAAGTGCACGCCTGGCAGTTATATTACATGAAAAAGCTGTTAGACTCATGGTTCAACACCACTCAGGAGAAGAAGAAGAAATAATGGAGTGAACAAAGCCGTGACTGGGCAAAACTGTGTTTTTATCTTAATTTATACATAAGTTATTATTCATGTCTTCTAATAGAGTCATCATCATCATGTAACATCATGTTTTACAACAGTGTCCTTTGAGACATAGATGTAAAATTGAGTAAGATGTACAATTTATGGAGGAAACTACATTTTTTTGTCACTATTACATATTTTATTTATAGAAGATGATAAATGTCTGGTACAAACAATCAGGAGTGGCACCAAAGCAACATCCACAGACATGGAATTGAATCATTTTGCATTCTCTTCATCCCTGCCCAGCTTTAACCCAAACAGAGAAATAGGTCATGTAGGACCAGCACATCATTGTCACATCTCTAAAAATGTTACCAGAATTCAAACAGAATGGAAAATAGAGGTGTCAGTGGGGGCATACATGTTCCAAAATAGGCATTTTGCTTAGAAATTGCTGTATGTTTTAAAGGGACTAGGTTTGCAGTTGATGTGGATGTGCTGATGTTGTGTGCTTCATAAAGTCTACCTCTCACAATAACTTTTTTTTCCTTCAGATTATATCTAAGTCAATAAAAAAGAAATAATAGCTGACAATAACTGCCTGTCCTGTCATGTTTTGAGGTTTACCGATTCAGCATCAGAAAGACAGTTTATTAAGCCTGTTTATGTTAATGAGATATGCATTGTGAACTAAATAGACATAAAACGAGTACTGTTCAACTTGTTACGACTGATTTACAATACAGTTAGGCGAGGCAATCACAACGTACTTTGTCCGAGATGGTCTGCGGCTGCGCACAATGAATGCCACGTACTGGTTGACGTTTACAGTTTGGAGGACACTTCCTGATGCTGGTAACCGGGTTTAGCCAGGCTAGCTAACTGACTTAATTTTCACGGTTTTGGGAAACCTGTGAAATACAGCGTGGGCAAGTCGTCTGAGTCAGGTAAAATACTTTCTGTTATTTGGGCTCCAGCTGTAGTATGATCCAGTTTTAATCACGGAGCAGTTTCTGTGGTCTCCCTGTTTGAGTGGTATGTTGCTAGCAAGCAAGCTAAGAGGTTAGCTTGCTAGCTAAGCAACTAACGTTACGTTAGCTGCGCAGGGAGCTAACGCTACGCTAGCTCGCCCAAACAGGTGTCGAGACAGATTCGTATGAAGTAACTTACAAAAAGACCACTTACTAATCTATTGTGCCTTTAAGGAAGGTTCATTTGCTGGCGCACTTAACTCTGAATACCTATTAAAGATAGCCATTACAAGTTACACAGGAATCCGCTTTTGCCGACTGAAAGCTACTAAGTGAAATGAAAGCATTCTATTTTACTGCAACTCGTGGAACTGTGTAACTAACTAACCATATTATTAGTTTTTACTTGTATTCATAGTTTGTATGTGATCATTGACACGACAATGATGAAACCTCCTGTCGAACGTTAGCAGTCAATAGATTGCGTTTATGGGCCACTGACAGATGACTCTGCGATTGAGCCTCTTTAACAATCAGCGCCATCCAGACTTGACATTAGACAATGCCTCTTAAATTATTCATTGTCAGTGCTGCAAAAGTTCATTTGGTAAAATCATTCTCGATGGCAATCAGTTTGTTGTCGCCCCCAAACATTAGTATAACGTTATGCTAAAAGTTAGCTACCACACAATCCCTAGCATCCAGCCAATTATCCATCTGGCTCGGACAGCCAAAGCCGGAGCATTTCTGGAATTAAATTCACAGCCGTATATTGTCCAGCCCAGAATATCAGCAGGTAATGCCATAATTTATCCACCTAGTCCCTACACACGCTCAATGTGAGACGTTAATTTATTTATGGCTGTTGAGGCTAACTTGTCTGAATGAATGTAAGATGTGATATTAAGCTACATTTACATTGCAGATCTATAATTGCATAGCAAACAAGGTCTGGGAGTTTCACCTGCCTAACATACAAATGATCACTTCATTGTTTTCTAAAAGATTCACTGAACGACAATTGAAGTTTTGATCCTCTTATCAATATAGTTGATATTTTGGGTCAAAGTCTGTAAGAAGTTCTGTCGTAGCATACAAGTGTCGTTGCCACCTCATTGGGTGATGTTTGACCCTTAGACTCGGCAGTTCAAGAGAAACTGTGTTGTGATACACTACATAAGTATGTCATTGATTGGATTTTAGATAATAATCAGTATAAACCCTGCAGGGAGATAGCCTCATTGTTAAAGGCTGAGAGAGACTGTTAGATCAAATCCTTAGTAAAGAGAAGCTCTGTTCCACTGATTGTAATTATCACTTTGCATTTTAGACAGATAATAGACCTCTGTTACAATAAAGAGGAGCCGCTAATTAAATGTAATCACATTGTCCTTGTTAATGTAATAACCACATTTTAATTCTAAATAACAATTCTCGCACCAGCTATTCCCCTGACCTGTTAACCTACTTCTACAGACCCAGTCTTACCTTATGCCTCAATTTGACTATTATGATAAATACATATTGATGTTGTTATTGTATTTAATGTTGGAAGACATTGTATTTTATTTCCAAAGATGAATGTACATATATTTGTAATTATATTGGAATCATTATCTTGCTGTCCCAATGGAGTGCAGCATGTTTCTGGCATTGCAGTGTGCCAAAACTTTAATACTGCAAACAGGATTGTCAGTATAGTCAGTTACCTTGATGCAGTTGATGAGTTAAGTTACTTGTGACCTCCTTAACCAATTATATGAATGATAGCTTTTCTGTAATTATTTGTATATGATATGCTCTTACTAAAGTGTCATATTTCAGGAGTAAAAATCAGGCCCTAATTAGCATTGAGAACAAGAGGAGGAATGCTCGGACAACAGGCACATTGTTCAGTGGCTTGTTTGTAACACTACCTTTCCTCTGACTTGTCCTCTGTTACATGGTGGGAGCAGAAGTGGTTGCACGCCACCATGAACGGCCAGCTGGACCTGACCGGGAAGCTGATCATCAAAGCCCAGTTGGGCGATGACATCAGACGCATCCCTATCCATAATGAAGACATTACATATGATGAGTTAGTGCTGATGATGCAGCGTGTCTTCAGGGGAAAGCTGCAGAGTAATGACGAGGTTACCATCAAATACAAGGATGAGGGTGAGTCAAGGACACAGGTCCTCTGTTCTAATTTGTCTCAAAGGTAGACATGGGAATGTTAACAATAAGTTTTCCTCAGTTTAACTTGTTTATTATAAAGTGGTGTATTGTTAATGCTACTGATATTAATTACTTGATCAGGTCACTTTATCCCTTGACCGTGTAATTCCAATAAGCAAATAAAGTTGTTTCTTTTTTCCCTCACTCTGAATCATCTGGTCTCTCTTTTCACTTTTTCCAGATGATGACCTCATCACCATCTTTGACAGCTCTGACCTCTCCTTCGCCATCCAGTGCAGTAGAATACTCAAACTAACTTTGTTTGGTAAGATATTAAATCATTTCCTCTCTGTTACACCGTCATAGACCCACCCAGTCATCTGAGTGAATGTTGCCTCAAGGAATCCAACCTTCAAGCCCATAGATGTCTGTTTTAAATCATGTGATAGCATCGTCATGTTTAACTGTAAACCAAGATCTCTCACATCAGCTGTTACAGCAACCAGTCACTGGAGGGCAGTCCATCTTATGTTTCGCACTACAAACCTCAGCTCTTCACTGTCCAAATTAGAAGTTGCCTGCGTTCCCTTCTGATTATTTTGATGTGGAATTTCTGTGTATTTTAGGTTCAGCAGACAAAGTGGCAGCCAGTAGATGGATGTATTCATAAACGCCCTTTGTGCCAGTTATACTGTTTTCTCTTAATATTGCCTACCCAGCTAAATCCACAGTTGTTCAGTAGTCCTGCTGCTATGTGACTTCAGGTGTGGGTTGTAGAAGAATTAACTACATTTTACAAACAAGCAGTTAGTTAGCCTCACCCTGAGATGTCAGGTTGAGGCCTGTTTTTCTCTGTAGCAACAACACGTTACATAAAGTTGAAGCAAACCTTGCAACTACGTGGCATACACCGAACACACAGCTTTATTGGTAAACGGTGTTTTCATTCTGGCTAGATTACTAAACTTTGATACAAACTGGATATTTTCCAGATATTAACACATAATAAATATATACATGTGTTAAATTGATTAAGTTTTGGTAACTGACAGAAATTGTGGGCATGAAAGCAGACAAGGCAGATACGCAAGCTGAGTTAATGGTGAAGTACATTCCATCCATCCATGTGCTCTACCCGCTTGTCCTTGGAGGGGTGATGAAGGCTGAAGCCGATCCCATCTGACATTGAATTGAATTGTCTCATCGGACATACCGTCTGGAACAGTTTTCTTTCAATCATGGCAAAAAATGCATGCCCCTGTAAGGTCATACACTCCACATGATCTGAATCTGTAAATATTAAAATACAACTTGATATTTTCACTGATTGTATCTCCGGGCGGACAATTTCTACATTACATGTGTTTTTGTTAATGTTCATGAATTGTTCTATTTCCTGTGAATGTTATTCATTTAAAGGCAGGACTATGTCCCAGTGGTTAGCTGTTGGATAGTCCAAATTGTGTTTTGGAGCTTTCTTCTTCCTGCCAGGAAATAAAATTGTGGTAGAGGTTTACCAGTATGTAATATAGGCAATACCAGTAACATATGCATGAGTAAAAGTCAATCTGTAAGATATTCAGTCTACAATATTGCTCTCAGCTGTGGGGAAAAAACATGCCTCAAAACACCATGGACTTGCATCTTACAAATGTAATAATTAGATCTGGATTTGAAAGTCATAATGGCTCACACAGAGTTAGAAATACAGTAACTCACTCTACTCTTGAATCAGTAATGACAACATGATGTTGTTTCCTGTGCTCTGCTCCCAGTCAGTCTGTCCTCTTGCTGCTATAATTAACCAGAGCGCTGTAAGATTTTTCTCTTTGTTAGAAAAAAAAAAAAGACTTCCTCCCAATCAAATCTGAGCCCTGGCTCGTCATTGCATGTCATGACCTCACGTGGAACTGATGTTCTTGGACATGTGTTGAGATTGAAAGTGAGCGAGAGTAGCAGGAACCTCGTGGCAGCTTGTGTCTCAGTGAAGGAGCCTCATGACCCCGTGCAACTCTCTGTTCAGCATTATCCTCTCAAACAGAGAAACTTGTGAGAGAAAGGAATGTCGAGCGATCTCTACTTTCGCAGCCGTTCTTTTGCATTGGGAATTTTCCTCTACAACAGGAATATTTGTGGGAGTATAAGGGATGAAAGAAGGTAGATGGAGCTATGTGGTACAGGTCGCATAGGGTCAAAGATTGGGAGGAATTTTGTCCTGTGTCTCCTGCAGATTGACAGCGTAATAGTAGACCTTTTGGTTTTATTGATGATTCTGTTTCATTAAGTAACGCTGACAAACCAGCTTTTGCCCGGCGTTCCCAAGCTCAATTGCGATGACGAAGCTCCCTCTGTCAGCCTGGCTGGCTGCTACTGTGAATGTCTTTGTGATGTGATCAACCATGTGATAGATGATCTCTGTAATCTCAGGTATTCAGTGTGGATTTGGACAGATCAGCATTCATAACGTACACATACTTAGTGTAGAGTTAAACAGCTTTTACAGACCAATGAACTGCAGAATTCATGTATCCACCACGTTTATTTTACAATAACAGATGTTATACACACAGTACAGTGCTGTATTGTGCCAATGACATGCTGTACATTTTAATTTTCCACTTAGCTGTTAATCATAGTTTACTTGTGAAAAAACTGAGTCTGATGATAAAACCAACAATGTCTTGACATGCCTCTCTGTTGAAGCAGTATACTGTCAGCTCTTAGTCCTCTACAATCACTTACTTGATTTTTGTGCTCACTTATGGTTTGGTTTACCATCCGCTGGGCTGCTGACTAAAGTCTGATCCAGATATTCCCGGGAGCCATAATTCGGATCTAGACCATTATCTCTTTATGTCAATGAGCAGTTTGAGCTCAAGACAACATTGCTTCAAATGGAAAATGACCAGAATCACTGAGATCCAGATTCAGTAATGTAAAAAAAGGCCCCATTAATAAAGGTATGAACGAGGGGATTGTTTCCTTCTGCTAAAGCCATCAGGAGTCAAGTTCAATCCATCACCCTCCTTGAAGTCTTTTTTTTTTTCTCTATCACATTCCCCAAACAAATAAGGATTTGTCTTAATTTGCTCACTTGGGTCGTCTCTCTTCATCTCTCATTATCTGCAGTGAATGGTCAGCCGCGGCCTTTGGAGTCTAGTCAGGTGAAGTACCTGCGCAGGGAGCTCATTGAGATCAGAAATAAAGTCAACAACCTCTTGGACAGCCTGGAGCCCCCCACAGAGCCAGGTCTGGCTGCTACAGCACTGGAGAGCGGTAAGCACCCGCGCACACACACACATATTAGAGCGTGACTGATAAATCAGCTGATATTAGCTTTTTGCAGATATATGCGTATCAGTGTGTAAGTTGGCCAATATGTAGCAAGAAATTGCAGTACAGAAAAGTACCAAACTAAGACTGAAGTCATGTAGAAACTGTCACCATTACATAGTTTGTCCACCAGAGAGCACTCACACGTTGATTTTTTTTCAGCTGTAAAATGTCCTGCTCAGTTTGATTCTTGGTCACAATTCACAAAAAAAATATATTCAAGGGATCCTTATCAAGATTGTTTGTATATGTTATGTGCCTGTGTTAAAAAAATACTATTGGCCCATGTATTGTGGGCAATAGTACATGTGCTCTTTGCAATTTCTCATTGTCATTTGTAGTCTCTCCTGCACATTATAGATAATGGCATGTGTTCACACACAGTCCTAGTGGTTTGATTTCTCTTTTTTGGTTGTCCTTTTTTTTTTAAGATCACAAACTTTGTCTCAAAGATGTCTTAATCCCACTGATGAGAATCACGCGGCCTCGTTAACAATTAAGACTTGTTCACATTCCGCTTGCTCACTGCCAGAATCTTAAGATCTGTTTCCCACAGGGATATTGGCACCAGACTGAGACAGTTTATAAGGGTCAGTCATTGTTGGAAAGATTTGTCTGGAATTATTCACCACATTTGGAGCTTTAATTTTATACTGCATAAATACTGGTTGTGTATAGTTTAATTGTGGTCACTCACACCCACACACATATGAACAGCACAAGCTTAAAGATGCCCCTCCCTTGTCATCATAACTGTGGCCAAAGCATGTTTATGAGCAACGTGCAGTGGTTTCACCATTGTAGTGGGCTGCTGTAACGTTATGCAATTTTTTAATGCTGCCCTCTCCTGAACAAGTACATATTCATATGATATTTGATGAAATCAAGGAGTGAAATAAACAGGGGTGATCTGAGGTAGAGGTAGGTCTCATGCAGGATTATAATCAAGGTCTTTTATGAGGCTTGGCCAGTGTTCGTAAAGAGCATGTCAACCCCTATCCCCCTTGTGCTACACGTTTGTGTTAATGGCGTAATCTCTATAAACAGATATGTTTACACGAATACAGAATCTGCAGGCAACGGAAAAGATTTTGGTATCAGAATCATCCTGGTTTTTCAGTCTTTGTCCAAGTATCCTTTGTCTGGATATCTGTGGACTACACCGGAAAACCTGAAACAGTGACTGGTTCCTCAATAGGCTAAAATATTGTCAGACGATAGCCCGTCGGTGCTGAGATTGATGGTGTTAATAACAAAGCTTTTTTATAGTCGACTCAAACTGGTTCAAAGTGTTGCATACGTGCATTACATTATTGCCACATTTTGTCTTTGTCTCTGCTGCTTCCTAAATATTTCTGACTGTGTTTGTAGAATCAGTGGATGGACGTGAAGGCAAAGTGGTGGCAGCAGACCCCACAGTGAAACAGGTGACTCCTGTCAGTGCAGCCAGCATGTCAGCCTTTGACCCATTAAAAAACCAGGATGAGGTCAACAAAAATGTCATCTCCGCTTTTGGCCTGAGCGAGGACCAGGCCCCAGGTATAGCACACTGTCCAACTACAACAAAACAAAAGACTATTTATTTTTCAAAGTGTATAGCTGTCATGTAAATAATTAACATCTCTTCTGTATGTCTGGCGCCCTCTGTGTTATCTGAGCAGCTCCCCCAGCAGTTGCACCAGAGGAGCGCTCAGGAACCCCTGACAGCATTGCCTCCTCCTCGTCTGCAGCCCCTCAGCCAGGAGTGCCCCCCCAACCACAGGCTCCCTATCCTGGAGTACAGCAGGGACCCCCAGCTGGCATGGATGGTGAGGCACAAGAAATCCCTAATACGCACATGCCATATTTAATACCCCGTAATTGGCGAACACACACGTACTCGGAGGCAGGTATGTGTCTCTGTTAGAAAGAATGCATGATGGGATAATGTCTTAATCACCACAGGAATTTGGAGACCCGGCAGTATGGGTGGTTAAGCAATTTCATTCTCTTTTACAGCGGTGCTGTTATATGAGATGTTTTTTCCAACATTGCCACCAACGTAGCCTCATAAAAGTGTCACCCCCTGCTGAGAGAGTTTGAATGTGTTGCCCTAAACTACCAATCCAAGCTCTTGTGTTTTACAAAGAGAAGCTCTGCCTTGGAGCTTATAAACTCCCCTGGTGAGTCTTAGCTGGTATGATTTGATTTACAGGCCAGGTAGTTAATCTTTAAAGCATTCTGTATTTGTAGTTTTGGCTTCTGCAGTAGATCTGGCAGTCCACCACCCAGATAGACACATTATTCACCTCACAGGTTTTTGCCATAATTCATAAGCTAGTCAGTGTCCTATTTTATTTTTAATGTTAAGATTTGTGTAGAATAAATCAACAAGTTCAACTTTGTTATCCAAAGAAGGAAATCCATTGGTCGGAGGAGCAAAAAAAAAAAAAAACCTACAAAATGTAATGGAAAAATACACAAGGTAAAATAAAAGGAACGATCCCAAGAACACGTAGTACCAAAACAGTATGCAGGGTTCCTTGGGGTCTTGTGTCCTGTGTATTCAACCTTCCCCCAGCTGTGAATTTCCCCTGTACCCCTCCGACCTAACATGTCCCTGCAAGTCATCTTACGCACACAGTACTGCAGTAAAACCCATACAACTGATTGAAAATTTAGGAAAACAAAATAACTACAACATAAACATTTCAAACTACAGTGTTTATTCTTTTTATTTTATTGTTCAGCCCTGTCTCAACACACAGGCCTGTTATGCAAAACGACGGATTTACTCCCAGAACACGTGCAGCTGTCGCCACAGTCAGAACATTCTTCCTGTATGTGAGATGCAGTGTCATACCCGTTTGCCTGTGACCACTCTGAAAACAATAACAAACAAAGAATGAACCAGACAATGCTATGCTACCTTTGTTTAGTGAGCTGCGTTGGTTAAATTCCACTTACCCTCTTTTACTGCTCATTGGATTACAGACAGTGCCACTCTCACCCTGCCAGCTGTCAGATGAGGTGATATGTTAATGGAGTGGGAGAATATTGTTTTCATTTGAGAAAAGCAAACTCAAAGAAACCAAGAAATGAAAAGCAAATGATTTCAATTAATGGAAGAAATCGAGGGGGATATCAGATAGAATGAATATACAATATTCTGTTTAACCAATTTATATTGAACAAAGCTTTCAGTTCACACATTTACACTTTACTGAAGGCGCTGTAAGAAAACGCTTCTTTCTTGTCTTTGGGGATCCGATCCATTCTGCCGTCTCACTGAATGAGAAATGATCCGTGAGTCTTACCTCTGTGGAATCTTAATCAACACTGTGTAAACACGAGTATCCATGGAATTAGAGTTTATCTTACTCAGCAGAGACCTTATCACAGCTCTCCTCTGTGGGAGATTTTTAACATGCACATGTTGGACCCAGACCCGAGGCCTAAATAAAGATAAATGAACAAAGGATCAGGCAGGATGTTAGCAAAAATGAACAAGACTTACTTTACTTCATTTTCTCAGCACAGTACCACTCTGTGATCCAGCTCAGCGAAGGAAACGGTCTTCTGTGCCAATCTCGCATGTCCATTTCCTTTATCTGAAGTATCTCACTAAACATTAGGGAATTCTCTGGCTTGATTCTCCTTTTGTTGTTTAGAATGGCCCAGGCAGGTGCAGCCACAGAGGTGCATATCGTATTGTTTATCACACTGCTGTAACTGGATTGGATTGTTTTCAGCTTGTGGTTTGGCCCAGCTGAAGGAGACCACTGGAGCAAAGGAGGTATCTGTGTTTGCACCCTGTGAGAGCTGTAACTTCATCATTCTATTCTCATTCTATCAGAGCAGTCACACTGCTGACTCCTCAAAACACCTGCAACATCAGCACACATGTGGTATGACTACTTCCATTTAGCTGGTGGTTTGTGGTTTGGCATGGCATTGCAGGGCCTATCCAAAGTGTTCAATAAGAGTTTATGCAGACGGAAGACTTATTCAGGCACTGGGTAAGCCAACAACACACCATGTTGCACACAAACAGCCAACTCAACTGCAAGCTGTTCATGGTTCTTTCTGTTCCTTCAATGACACAAGGACGAGGAGAAACAACAGCATTTCTTATCTAATTAGGCAGGGATGCTCTCACAAAGTCCAAGCTCTGCATAGGCACACAAATTGGCAGTCTTTCCAAGCTTACTGAAAGGAATTAAGGTGCTAATTGTACTATAAAACATTTGATGATGAGGAAAGTAAACACATAAATAGGATTTAAAAATGGTATCAGGCAAATCTTTATGGAATTTATAATCACAGTAACCTATAACCTGCTGTACCAGATACAAATAGCCAAATGCACAGGAGGACCTTTACTAGTTGTCAGGTCATAACCCCAATGTGAGGCAATTGAGACTTTGTGACGACTACTTAGCATTTGAGACAGAGATGGTGAAATAAGTCACTAAAAGTAAGAATGAATAAAAGTAAAGTTGTCGCAGGCTGATCGGGGCGTTTCAGGCGTCAGGAGTCGCATCGTCCCAATTTATCCTTCATTCATATCATATCAATATTTTAAGCTTATAAATACAGTATTTTTGAACCAGGACTTCCAGTAATTGGATCAAACAGCTCGTGAAAAGTAATACGTGTTAGAACAGCTACAGCTGTTCAATGTGTCAGATACATTTATCATCAACATTTACAAAAATATGCAAGAATCTGTTAAGACTCTCTAACAGCAGATATCCAGTAATAAAGACTCTGGATCAGAACTGAGGCCAAAAACACTTGATCGGGACATCCCCAGATAAAAGCTTGAAACGTTCAGCTTTGGCCACTCCAAGTAGTGAACGAAAAGAAAGAAAGAGTCCAGGCATAAATATGAACAATTCATCTAAAACCCCTGTGTTAGCACGCTTTAAATCCTCTTAAGGTAAGCAAAGCTGCACTTTGACCTAGCTGTGGAGGGACACAAGTAGAAAGATCATTTCCCCTCAGACATCGGTGAAGTATTATTACACAAATTGGCAGCTCTGGCTTTATACCGTCTTGTAATCTTGTAGCAGGTTGTTAGATTCATCTCCAAGTCCAACGTGGCTTCAAACAGTTCATCTTCTCCTTGCTGCAGATGGTTGGCACACAGAGACATTAAACTAGATCCTCTCCTCGCTCCTCAGTCTTTGTCGTCATATTATTCCTGTCCCTGGTTGTTTCTCGGTATAAAAATCCAGTCGATGCACAATAATTTGTACAAGTTAATACATGATATGGGATGTCAACTGAGCATGTGTTGCCTTTTTAAAGGTAGCCTTAAACTAACTTCATGCTATCTTAGGTTTTTTGTTACCGTGAGAATGCTGCTGCCAACAGGATCCATAAGTAGATGGTAAACATTTCGACCTAGTGTCTATCTGATGCTGGTAGACCCTTGGCCATAATTTACATCTGTGCAAGAAAGAACCTGTAAATACATGTTGTAGCAACGGCTCAAACATTAGAGCAAGGCCCGTTATCAGATGGGCAGACGTGTGTTTGGTCTGAAATGTTTGTTTAAAAATAGGACCTTGTCTTCATGACTCCTTCTTTAGGCATGCTTAGAGGTCAGCAGAACTACAGCCAACTCCTTCTTTGTTCCAACGAACATCATTTTCACAATTCAGGGTTTTTTTTTTTCTACTGAAGCAATGCAGCTTGTCTTCAGTGAGCCTCAAGTCATTTATTGTCCCGTGAGCGCTCAGCAGACTCATTGTTGACCTCTTGACTCCACTGAAGTGAAATGAACTCCCCGGGCCAAAGGGGTCTAACAGCCACGCATCCTTCCATCACTCTTACATAACATTCATGATGGATTACAGACCGGGAGAACAGGAGAAGGAGCCAAGTTAACACACATGCTGTCTGACACAATAAAGAGCATGGTGTTCATGTTAAAGGTGCTGTCGGCGAGATAACAGATGGTTGCCACATCACATCAGTGCTTATAAAAAGACACTAAAGAGGTACACTGTTTCAAGAGAAATATGTAGTTGTCAAGTCTCTCCCAGGCCAATGCTTGTAGTCTAATATGACTTGTTTGCTTCCGGTTCATTGAGCCTCAGCTGCTTGGATTATACATTCAGTGGATGCAAAAGAAGATTATGTCTGACTATTGATGTCAACTGTCAGTAAAGAATAATTTGATTGTCTCTTTTGAGATTTGCTCGCTGTTCGAATATCAGCGCTCCCAAACAGTGGAAAATCATCACCAGCCCTTGAAAAACCATTGAACCCTCTTTCATTATGCCTTCTCTCTTTGTGCTTTTCATGTGTCGTCACCCCAGTTTATATGCCAGGCTGGAGAAGAGTTAGGCCTCATTAAGAGAGAACACTTGTTTGCCAAGTCGTTGCATGTTCGCTGAACATTCAGGCATTACGTTGGAAAACTTGATGAACAAATGGACAAAAAAGTTTCCATGTTTTTGAAACATAAAAAAAGGATGTGCATTGACATCTATGTCAAGCAAGATATTACTGATGATTCGTCATGCTGCTCAGTTTTTGTTATGTCTAACGTGATGTTCCAGACTTCCTTGCGTGTTGAGAGGCCTTTATAGAATTAGTATTTGACGCACATCATAGAGATGGCTAGAGTTGTAGAGACGATGGAGACTGTCCTCCACATGTGCACGTACGCAATGTGGACTGGTGAAGTCATACTTAATAAAAGCGAAACAGGAAGTCACTGTCTGCAAACACAGACATGTCTAAAGGACAACTCCTTGTCCCGAGTTGTGCCTGAGTCATTCATGTCTGTGTGCCTCGATAGCGGACACATATGTCAGCCTCTGTTTTGAATGTTTGCTTCCTTGGTCTGTGTTTATGTCTGCTCGGGCAGCTGCACGCTGCGCTCTAGCTCCAAGCCAAGGCTTACTGTAAAGTGCCACAGACAGATACCTGTGGGTACTGGGCTTTTAGCAACAAGTACTTAAATAAAAGTGGTTGCAGCTGTTTTCGTTGAGGCAGTTGTGTGATTCTAACCAGATACACAGGTGTTTCCATAAAGATAGAGACCCCATTTACACTACTTTGTGTCTTGGATAGCCATCTGATAGAAAAAAAATTGCCGTCCAGTTGCATGTTGGCCATATGTTAAAAAGCTGTAAACGCATCTCTGTCCAAGACGTGTTAAACCTTTACCCCTCTCAACTTTAACTACATCAGTAAGTGGTCTGTGGAAGTGGGAATTATTTTGATTTGCATGTAAAAAAAAAAAAAAGACGCAATACAGTCAGTTTAACTGGAAAGTGTATTGAATGGCATTTGTATTCCGATACAGAAGTGTACATGGGGCCGCAGATGTAATGGATAGTGACTCATATTTGATGTTCGATATCTTCTTTTTGTGATTAATGTGTGCTGATAATGCTTGTTCCTGTCTCTTCAGGTCAGGTGTACCAGCAGTACCAGGCTCCAGGTGGATATCCGCCTCAGCAACCAGGTGCTCCACCGCAGCAGCAGCAGTACGGTATGCAGTACCCTGGTAAGAGTGAAAGTGTTCAGGGTGTAACAATAGAACAGGTAGCTGCTGTGTTGAGAAGTAAGGTGGCTCTCTCCTCTTTTTAGAGTAAATCAAAGAGACTCTGTCCCTTCCTCCCACTTTCTGCAGGATACAGCACTCAGCCCGGAGCCCCTCAGCCTGGCCCACCACAGCCGCAGCAGCAGCAGCAGTTTCAAAACTACGCACCTCCCTCCTCCCAGGCTGCAGCCCCTGGTCCAGCTCCAGCTCCGGGCTTCCAGGGTGGCCAGCAGCAGCCCCATCCATCTCAGGGAGCCCAGCAGTATCCACCAGGAACCTTCCCTCCTCAAAACTATACCTCCCAGGCCTCCCAGCCTGCCAACTACAGCATGCCGCCCAGCTCCCAGCCTGGCTCAGGGTACCAGCCCCGCCCTGGATATACCCCACCTCCAGGCAGCACCGTCACCCCTCCACCAGGAGCTGCTAACCCGTATGCCCGCAACCGCCCCCCTTATGGCCAGGGCTACACTCAGCCGGGCCCTGGATACCGGTAAAAGAGGATAGCGGATGGTACCAATCCTCACACGCCCCTCAAATCCCCTACCCTATATGTGGCTCCAACTGTTTGGCGTGGGTGCAGGAAATATGGTCTACTGCTCTGCATCACCCCCCCCTACAAATATCAAATCCAAATATGAAACAAGCAGCTCCCCCAGTCTGATGGTTAGTGTTTGTATGCCGTCTCTCCAACATACCGCTCTGTTCTGGCCCTGGTGTATGTTCCTTGTGTTACTTTTTCCCTCTTCTCCTGTCTCCACCACCACCACCACCACCGCTGTCTGCCCTCTCGTATCCGTCATTGTAAAACTGTAACCGGTCTGTTTGCACACACCTGGAAGACCAAAACAGGCTGTTGCACAAACTGTTTATCGTTCTTTTCATGGTAACGCTTCATTTTGCGAGTGAGATCAGCATCCACATTCTGCCTTTGTGTCACACATGTCAATGACAAACATCTCAGCCGGTCGTGTTGAGGTTCCTGTGTGTAGATGCATTTATGAGACGCTGTCTAAATGAAAAGTTACCCATTTGTCATTTGTTTTGACTGTTTGTATTTGTTTTCTTTATTTGATCAATTTCACCACCATGTTGGTATTAATGATGTGTCAATGAAACTGCCCAATGTTGGGAACACTAGCTAAGTGATGGCTCATGGGAGGTGTAGATCCCAGCGTCATGAAGAAGACTTCGTTTGTTTAGCTTGTTATATCACCTCCAGTAAAGCTTGCTATTCCTCTTTCTCTTTATCTTATCACTGGTTTTTACTAATAAATCAAATTCCACCTTCAAGTGAGATTAGTTGTTTATGTATAAACTGTAACATTTTTTTCTTGAACCTAATAAATGATTGAGACCCTGTTGGAGTCCCTTTTTCATCTTTTTGTTTTGATATTGTGTAGTTCTTGGCCCAGTGTTGTCTTGCTGCCTTTCTCTTGACACTCTCTCTTTGTGGTTGCTGAGTTCATGTCTCTGTTAAGTTTGGCTTCTCTCTTCCTCTGCTCCTCCACCCAGATTTGGAAAACTGTAGTAATGCTGGTGTTCCTATTTCGTTTTCCTGCCTGTGGGTTGTGGTTGGCTGGGACATGTGGCATGCGAGTATGTGGTTAATCTTTCATGTCAAACTGTCTCAGTGAGTGAGAAAAATTGAGCATACCCGGTTTATTAAAGATAATGTAGATTAGTGTACTCAGCGTCACTTTTCACCTCTCCTGTGCTGAACTGAAATCACTCTTTGTGGATGTGTCTGTCCACTGTGAATTGTGTGTAATACTGATAGCACAATGTTAAAGATTTTAATACATCAGGTTACTGCCTGTAGAACGGAATTCCAAATTCTGTCCTCCGTCCAATTCAGATCAGAATTCAAGCACAAACACACTATACATCATCTCTTAAAGGAAATGTGCCATTCTGGAAAAAAGCCCTGTGCTCAGCTTTCTTGCAGAGAGAGACCGAGCCCACTCTTGTGTCTGTACACTAATTATGGGTAAACACCAGCAATTAGCATTAAGACTGGAAATGTGGCTTTGTCCAAAGGCAACAAAATCTCCCTACCAGGACCTCTTGAGTTCATTAATTAACACAGTGTAAAGATTTTGTGTGGGTTAAACAAACAAGATGTGTGTTAGCGAGATGCCAGTAGAGAGATTTTGTCGACAGGCTAGCCGTTTCTCCCATTTCCAGTATTTGTTCTAAGCTAAGTTAGTGGACTTCAAAAGAAAACAAAAAGCGTGAGAGATCTCCCCACATATCCAACTTTTCCTTCAACAAAAAAAGACAATGACGTCAGATGAAAATGTATGTCAGTGGATATAAACACAAGATTTATTGCTGAAAACATACATGGTGCATCAAAGACAACTGCAGCCATGACAGAAAAAACCTGGTACTTCCTGTTCAATGATTCATAGCTTTATGTACACTTTGTAGTCAATTTGAGCACAAAAACATAAATTATGTCATTTGCTTATGTCATTTCCACATTGAAGCACAGTTTATTTGTAAATTTTCATATATATTTTATTCTTTTACAAAATACAGGATAAGACTGCACAAGCATTAAAAAATGCATTCATCTTTTGTTGCCAAGTGATCCCGCAGAAACTTTGGGCTCAATTTAGGTAAAGCTGTTCTTTTACCTGAAATATATCAAACTATGATCCCTGGTATACAAATTGTATTTCGCACCATATACATATATGAACAAAGGTGTAATACTGTGCAAATTGCAACTGCTAATAATCCCTTAGGGCCAGCAGAAGGTCAATTCTGCATGTCCGTGTGTACTTGCATTTTACATAGTCCAAATGTACATTGAAAGTATGATTGGCACCAATCAAATGTCCAATGTGTGTGCTCACTGACATGCAAGTATTGGGAACAATTTTTACTTTCTCATCTCAAAAGCCTGAACACACACAGAATATTCAGTAACAATCCCCTTGATAAATAATATCATACAAGTTATTACACTTTGGGAGCCAGCTTCCCAACATTTTCTCTGCGATTACTGTATATTCAACATTTTGGTTCACTGAAACTCCTGCATTCTTTCGTCTGTCATGACATTTTTGATAAATACAGAAATTAAGACCATTGTTACAAATGCACTCAATAGAGGTGACACCTAAAAGTCCTGTACAGGTTCATACCTGGGAGATTAGGCAGAGTTCAAACAGATACATCGCCTACAGTGTCCATGGTAACATGAACAAAAGGCCCACATCCATTCAGGCCTCATCAGGCGTCTTCTTCTCCATCACCACCAAGGAAGTCATCCTTCCTGCACAGCCTCGTGGGGTCTTACCACTTCCCAGGTATGGGTGTGCCACACTCGTACCAGCCTACATAAGTAACGTGTGACTTTCCTCCAATGTCTCCGAAGTTGACAGGTTCCTGTCTCATCGCTCTATAAAACCCTGGTACAAAGACACAGAGGAGGGTTAAGAGTCTGCACAGCGACAGACTTAAAATGATTGGTTAATGGTTATGCCCAACTCAAATACCTAGCCTGCTGGGTAGCTGGTCAGCAGACATCTGGCTGCCAGTCCGTCCATCCAGGAAGGAATCCACAAATTGACAATGGTCCTCACCGTGCCCCGTCTGATCCCCAATGTTGTAGAACTTCCCTACAGAGGGGACATAATAATGCAAAAATGCTTTAATGCAACACGGACATTCCCACAGAGCTAATATCTTTGGAGATGCACTGTGACTTGTAATTTGCTGGTGGCCCCTGGGGACCCTAAGCAGCTGCATAGTTGACTAATGTTTCAATCTGTAAGTACCATTGAGAGAGTCACTCAGGTAGATCTTGTATCTCAGGGAGTTGCAGAGCTGGATGCCCACAAACTTTCGGTACCAAGTTCTCTTCACATACTGCTTTCCGCTGCATTCGGAATAGGCATCTGATTTAAATGGGAACTGAGTCCAGATGGCATCTTTGCCTGTGAGGAATTCATTAAAGGCAAATGCTTAATATACTGTTTGTAATCTGTATAAACAGGATACAAAAGTTGTGAGAGTTAATTGTGATGGAACATACAGAGAAGAAGAAAAAAAAGACAATATTCACCTGAAACATACTCGCTCACTCGTGGATCCGCTGCAAACGTGAGAGAAAGTTGCAATGAATAACGTCATCAAAACAACTTTGAATCAACACAGCCATGAGACATCTTGAATTACTGCACTTGACAAACCCAGACTTGAATCAGAGCCCATTTGGAATAGTATTTACAATGTTCAGCCCCAACAGGCTGCACTTTGATTGCACAAGGGCAGGAGGCCAATTAAGCAAAGCATTCCCCCCACATTCCCCTGTTTTCATGATCAACTCAGGGCTGCACTTCAGCTGCTTTATGTTCGGTGCAAATTTAGCTTTGCTCAGAGCGCACCGATCACCAGGTGGATGATATGCCTCTGTCAGAAATGAGCCTCAGAGGACATGTGGTGAGCTGACAAGACCCTTGAGTCTTAATCAGTCAGACCCCAGTGCCATGCTGAAATCATTAGACTAACAACTGCCTAATGGCCCACCTTCTGAGAGTCAAAGCAATCACCGCCTGATTATACAGTGGCAACAACATGCAATTAATTAGTCTCTTCTGTCCAAGCAAACACATCAGGGTTTATCAGGTATTTTCTGTGGTGTGACTTAAGTGCATGAGACGGTTTGTAAAACTTGCCTGATTCTGTGCTAAAAGACACAGGATCACTGGAGGGTCCTGTTCCCAGCTCGTTCACTGGTGTTACTTTGAATTCATAACTGAAATAAAATAGAAAAAAGGGAATAAAAGGCATAATCCAAGCTTTGAGGAGTTTTCATTTTAAATGCCTCCCATCTCCAGAACTGGGACACATAATATTTTCATGCCTTTGACGGCTAAGAATGGCTCTCACACACACTCACACACACGCACACACACACATACACACACACACACACACACACACACACACACACACACAGAGCTGATGGTTATTCCACGTGCTGCGTTCAGATGTCCGGGCAATAGCTGGGCCAGCAAACCCAGCCCAGGGGAGGGTTCTGGTGAGTTCTGAGACTCCAGATGCTGAAATCTAATTAAAAACTCAGTGACCTTCTCCACCCAGATTTCCTCAGCTTTTGTGTCATTTTGGCCAGTTTGTATGTGCTACACCAAACATAATTCACTGCATGGGCTGCAAGAGCACAAGTGAATGCTTCTAAACAGAGCACACTAATAGCTAATTCCTCACTCGATGGGATCTACAGTGAACCACGCTAATGTAATAAGCCAGTAGTTCAAGCATGCAGCATTTGTGAAATGTTCTTTTTCTTGTAAACAAATAGCATTAATGTTTCCATGCAGTATATCCTTCAGGTCTAACACACATGCAAATACATCTCCTTCCACAAAAAAATTCCATATTCCATATTTACTAGCAAGAAGTCTTCCTCTTCGCTGCCTTTGTTGATACATTAGCATCTTTCATGACATGTTACCCCACCTGTTGATGGTGACACAAACCAAATGGGGGCTCACTCATGGAAAAACTGCTCCTATGATCTACTAGAGGTCAAAAACTCCACAGGGAACCTTTAAACAAAAGGTTTACAGTATGTGGAGCACCTTATAGTAAACTGTTTTTTTTTTGGCTCTAGCCAACATCCCAATTCAGATTTCTCCAGCAGCCACTCTGGGTGATCATTAAGTGACACAGATGCTCCTGTGAGCTGACTGCTTGATGAATGCTTGCCAGAAGTTACTCTTCTTGATTTTACATGTGATACCATGATGCAACTGACTGGAAGTCGTTCAGCTCTTCCTGAAACGCCTGCTACACCTGCAGCAGCTGGGTCTGTGAACAGCATGTTTACCTCTCTCCAGACAAAGTCCACCTTAATCTTCTACTGCTGTGAAGTCACATACCACAACTCATTCAGAGAGCTGCAACAGGTCTCAAGCTGCCATTAGCAAGAGGTAAAGCACCAAACTAAAGTTTACCTGCAGGTAATGATAAATTATGCAAACTATATAACGTTTGGAGAACAACTCCGAATGAAATCAAAGGCAGCAAAGAGACAGGAAAAAAGCTACTAACGCACCACAAACAAAGAAGGCCCATTTAACAAGAGGTGAAGTTTTGGGGAAGCATTGAGTAGTGCTGAAGCCGTAACATTGCATGGCACTGTGAACAGAGTCAGAGCCTAGAAACAGCCTGCAAGCAGCCATAGAGCTCTGCTAGTCCAATGCCATGGTTATATAAACTGTGTCATGCTTGAAGAACATCTTAAATTTGAATCAGAAGAAGGAGACTGAAAAAAGAGCTGCTGAAGTACAAGAAGATTATTCTCTGCATGAATGTTTAATAGAATATATTTTATCATTCTTTTATTGTCCTATTTCGTTACAGTTTCACAATAAATATTTTATGAATGAATCATTTTTATTCGGCATATTTTAATAAAAAAATTATAGAGGCTCAGGTGCTGCTTCACCGTGGTATCGACAGTCGTTCATTGGTTCTGGAGTTGTTAAATTTATTTTTGAATTAATCTTAGCCTGTGTTAGCCACTATTTTATCCAGGAATATAGACAGGTGTTCTATCCGGCCAACTGGAAGACAAAAGGAAAAAATGCAGCGTGTCCCATGAGATGATTCGTTCACCGTGATAATGTCACGTACTTGCTCTCTGGTTTGAGATTCTCCACGGCTGTGTGTGTCTGGTTGGTCATCAGTACTGACACCTCCTCTCCATTTGGTCCTTTAGAGGTGGATACAACTTCATACTCTGGCAAAAGAAGATTTCGCACTTCAACTTCTTTGATGACAGAGAACTTGAGGCAGGATATGAAGTTTGGGGTTAAGGTGTGATGCTGAAAAGCCTCCAAACACAATTCACCTGTTGCTATATTCTAATAATAGTATAAGGGGTTTATAGGTTAGCTTTACTAATGGTTAAGAAAGCTAATAACAAATTTGAGAGGTCTTCTTGATAAAGTAAAGCTTATAGATAAAAAGACAAAATAAAACACCAAAACATGGGAGCCCAAACACTGTCGATATCTGTTCATTATTATTATTGTAAAAAACTTTAATTAATTAATATTAGATTATTATCATTACAACCCCAAGTTGCAGTTTGTGGTTTGCAGAGAGCGGTTCCAAAACTAGAATTAAGTATAACGGAGCTCAAGCACCCCGACACAAACCCTAACCTGGAGGTTCACTGAGTCAAGGTGACTGGGAGACTGACAACATCGCTAAACAGGGCTTTAAACCACAGTTCTGTCTTTCCTTTGAAATGACAAATTCCATTCGTAGGTACCATACCTCTGGTTTCATTGTCAGATTTCTGCCAGTCAAGAATGACAAAGGATGGGCAGCCCTCCACAGTAACCACAGTGAGGTTCGAGGGAGGTATGCGGGGAGGACCAGTCACATTCTGATCACTGCCCTCCTCATCAGGGAAGTAAGCGAGGGAAGAGGTGATAGAGCACGGCTCATCTGGCTTCTTATCCGTCTTGTAGATCACATGGGGAGCTGCAGATGAGTAGAATAAAAGCAGCAGTCATTTTATTTATGCATGCACATATACATTTATGCAGCAGTATGTCCCAGAGTTGCGAGAGCTCTGAGTGATGAAGCACTTAAACCTGCCACGGAGATGTAAAACAGCCTTGATGAAGTCTTACCTATAAAGCGTTTCTTGCCCATGATGTCTACGTCTGACGCAGGCAAAGGCCTGAATATGGAGGAGTTCTCATTTCTGTCAAAACGGCTGCCTGAAAAGGAAACAGGAGAGAGGAGTTGGGGTTGGATTGATGTGCCAGGAGTCCCTGGCAGCTCTCTCTGTCCTCATTTTTACAGCTCTGGCCCTGGTAAATGACAAGCCAGCCCAGCACCTGCTCTGGCCTGCGCTCGGCCTCTTCGGCTGCCTCTTAATATTTAAAATGTTCTCCTTTTTCCTTCTTACTACGATGTCCACCTGCAAGCTGCAGCTATATCTCCTGCTTATCAAGTAACAAGCATTTTCAATGATACTATTCTCTCACTTATGGAGCTTCTCAGTTTTGCCTGCAGTTACGATAAGGGGTCATAATGTTCCTCCTAAGATCCTAAGGTACATGAAAAGTTGTGTCAGTCATACTGTTTACTGCTGGGGCGGAGGTGGTTGTCTGCTGTCTGCGCTCTTGCTTGGGCTTGGCTGTGACCAGAGCGAATGGCTTCAAGATGGATTCCTTGTCTCCTTGTTTCAGGTCCATGGGTTTATCTGAGGACAGAGCAGGAGGAGGAGGAGGAGGAGGAGGAGGAGGAGGAGGAGAGATCAGTTCTTCACCCTCATCATCTGACTCACAGTCACACACAGTTGTGATCCATCTGCTCTGGCCATCCTCACTGAGCAAGTCAGTGGCCTTTTCCTGGCTGCTGAAAGATCAGAGATTGCTTGTTCAGTAATATCTCTTGTGCTCTTTAAAGGGGAAAAAGGTCTGCCAGAATACATCTGCTGAGATGAAGGATGCCCAGATGCTCAGGACCATGTGCTTATTCACAAACACATACACTGGCCTTTGTTCACAGAAGCACACTCACGTGGAGAAAGAGAGAAGGATGAGGAGTAGAAGCCAGTGAGAGAGAGAACAGCATGAGACACAGAAAGTCCAGAAAAAAGCCTTAGCATCAAGACCTCTGAGACGCGCTGTAATCTGAAGATGAAAGCTGTTTTGCTCATTAGTAAACACTGTATATTTCAATGCATGCTTCTTTTTTTCTTTTTTTTTTGAGCTGTAGGCCAGTAGCCAGTAGTTCTCAAACTATAATGGAGGACATAGAGGTATCGCATCCGAGACTTGACCATGTGGGAAAACGTGTAGTGGAACTAAAGCTGAATAAATCGGCCTCATGTGGGACTAATAAACAAACAAGAGTGCTTTCACGCTAGCAAGGCTATGAAGATTAAGTTTAGCAGGCTTCATTCAGACAACAAAACAACATGTACAATACAAGATGGACAGATTTTTAACAGGGAAGAAAATGAAAAAAGTCATGCTCATTGAAGAATCAAACAACAAGCTTCGTAGTATTTATGTCTTCAAGCTGTGGTAGTTTGAGGGAAGGCTAAAGGTTTATTCACTTTCTGTCCAAGAATTAGATGAGCCTGTTAGCTTATCTTAGCAAAAAGACAGGAAACGGTGGCGGAACAGCTAGCCTGGCTGTGTCCAGAGGTAACAAAATCTGCATAAACAGCACCACAAAGTTAGCATGATGTATCGTGTTTGTTTAATCGGCAACACAAAGGAGTGTGAAAGTGAGTTGTGGTTCAGCTGGGGTCTTCAACCTCAGACCTCCGCTTGTTGCGACTTGGTCAGACAGAACCAGGCTAGCTGTCAGTCCAGCCCTCCAAAGGCTCGGTGTTGTGTATAATTACAATATACGTAAGGTGCAGCAGTGCTCAGTGGTCAGTACAGCCATCACTGTGTCCCTCACCATGGTCACTAGGTTTCCCCACCAGGTTGGGTCTCTTGTTGACAGGAATGGGGGGACGCAGAACTGCAAGGAATTGTGGGAAACAAGAATCCATTTCAGATTAAGAATCACATTGAAACGGAACAGGTGGTCGGCACTGAAGGACAAACACAAAACTGAAAACAAGTGTTGTTGGTTATTTTAATAGTGCAATAATGATGAAAGTCTGTCAAGTTTATAGGTTCAAAAAAGGGAGATATTTAGCAGGGCAGAAGACCGCAGTAATACTGTGTGCTGAAAAATGAGTACACAAACACAGGCATAATACAAGCAACAATAAAGCACATAAAAGCCAAGCAGATTGCATGTGAAATGCTAAAAAGTCACTTTGTGAAGTGCTGCCACAGAGCACTGCCATGGCCTATGACTAATGAAAACCACGTCAAGAGTTTAATAACCATGAAAGCATAAACCGTTGCTTTAAACACTCACCCTAAATCCCCAGAAGAATAACTGAGGAATTTAAAAATCCTGCATGAATCCTCAGCTGAAAAGTAATGTAGCAGGTCCAATAACATTTTTGTATGATTTTGACTCCCCTCTATGAAAAGATTATTATGGATCTCATGCTGACCACGAAATTTTCCACAAAATTCCTGCACCAGAGAGAAAACAATAAAATAATGATCAAGCCAAGCTGTGAGACGAAGACCAGATCAGTTTCACTCTAAACTGCTTTAACGAACACAAGTAATTAAAAGGAAGAGCAAGGCTTCGTAATGAAAACACCAAACTGTCAACCCCAGATTTCTTAACGTGGGAGGTTTTGCCATGATTTAATGTTTCTAAATCTTTGTTGTGATATCTTAGTTGTGCTTGATACATGAGGTTTCCTTTACATGTTTCAGATTGGAGCTGCTGAGGTATAATCCATTTTAACTGTTATGATTCAATTCCAGAGCATCCACTCCCTTCACCATTTGCCATTTCCTTATCTCAGAGATTCATTAATGGTCATTCTCCCAACAAGATTCTGTAATTGTCCAACTATCGAGGCCAACATACCTAAAAAACATTTCTCTTGGATTCCTCTCCTCCCTGGAGCTGACCGTCTCCTGGTCAGCATAAATCAGTGATGTCTCAAGAGAAAGGAGTTGAGACTATCAAGACAACTGAAACAACATCTGCCAACAAGTCTCACTGATTAACTCTGAGAAAACATGAGTGCCTCGGATTCACACATGGTATAACTGATGGCTAATGGCAAACATATGTTCATCCATAAAGTCGCGCAATATGATGAAGCTGTAATTTAAATGCCAGTCTCAAGATATACAAATACGAATGACAGGGGTACATACAGCTCAGAAGAGTGATGTCATGATTAACTGGGCAGGGAATGAGAACAAGGCCATGGTGAAAAGACGTGATGTCAACAATATAGATGTCAACAATATGTCTACAATGTATACAATATGATCTGGTTGGTACAGTTTCTACAGTGGGTGTGTTTGGCTTGCTGTCATACAGTAAACCCCTCAAACAGAAGGCCGAGTCTCTGATTTGCCAAAGGCCTCAGACTCAGATCCATGATGTAAAACAGCAGCAGTGGTGTGAGCGCTGGTTTCTGTCAGATAACTTCCTCTTCAGGGCAAGAACGTGAAAATACGTGCATGCAAACCACAAAGATTTACCCAGAGTCCAGAAAAATATTCCCACTGAAATACATACCAGTGTCTCACATGCTGGGGCTGTTGCAACACACACTCAGATTTCATAAATGGACACTGTCCATTACGCTGTCCACTCTAAGTGGAGCTTTGAAACAAATTGAAGTTAAAATGCCAATGTGAAACTGAGCTCCATAAAACTGTTGAGGACACGTGCAAATTTATGGCAAACGCGAACTCTCTACCAGATTTTGTCCACAATACAATGCAGATTGCAGTTTAGTATAAGAAAGAATAATGATACATTGGATACATGGTTGCATTTACTCTGTGGGGTTAGGAGGTGAACTATGTGTTGGTTAGGTTTTTTTTTTTTTTTTAGAAAGGTACAGTCATTAGGAGCTTTATGTTTGGATGTGTGTGCAGGGTGGCAGGCAAAATATTCTTTTCTATAGAGTTGCTTCCAGAGAGCCTTGTGACTCCTTGAAGACCTCTGAAACTGTCAAAGTTTCCAGAAATAACACACACCAGCTGTGACATGGGACTGAAGCACAACCTCTCTTCACAGCTCCAAACAACAAGGAGTGAGCGGAGCTTCACCATTAATACATGCGGTCCAGACATGGTTTGCATGACTACTTGAGATGGATTCAATTACTTTAATTAACTGAGACTGCCTGGCAGGATGGAACCAATGTGATTGACCATAAAAAAGGGCAAACCACACTCACCTTTCACAACAAGCAGGCTAAAGCTATTCTTAAGTGAATTCAAACCAGTTACTGGTTACTTGATTCGGAGTGCATATGTGTGGTAGACTAGATAATAGCAATATCAGAATTATATATGGCTTCAGTCTCAGTCAAGTATAAGCTACTGGGACCATACGTATTGGACAACACAGACCAGGACCAGACACAAAACGTCACACAGACAAGTTGAAAATCACAAAGCACGAGAGGATTGTGACAAAAGCGCAGATCAGTGTGACTGTGTGGGACGGGACATAACAGTGATTCTTATGTTAGTGAGTGAGGAACGCTGAAAGGCAATTATCTTGGTTTGTCTTTACCAGGTTGCTCTCTGGACCACACCACAGGTTTAGGAAGAGCAATGCCCCTATGATGCGCCCCATCGGCTGTTGGAGGGAGAAAAAGGTCTGTTATAAAATGTTTTGTGTCACTGTGGTAAACATACTAATACCAGATAAGAAGAAAAGAAAGAATGCTTGTTGTCTTTCTTTCTCGCTAACTATTTTCTTACTTTTCTTACTGTCCAATGTCAGTGACAGTAAAGCTAGAGACTTGTTTGTGTGTTCAACCTAGTTTTACAGATGTTCTGGATATACAAATGGAATTGCCATGACTTTAAAACATAAATTCTATTGTTCGACATTTTTGAATCTCTATTCTTCTGTAACTCTTTGGGAAGTGTGCATGTGTGTTTGAGAGAGGAAGAGATACGGAGAGAGAAAGAAAAAGAGACTGGCTCTGGCAGCTGTACTGTCTACACAGTGCTTGGCTTGGCATGGTTGGTGTAAAATGTGGTGTGTCCTGGCCAGTGCTGTGGCCAGACTTCCCACCCGGCCAGCAAGAGGGACCGTAAATCATGTTAACGATCCTGACCCCAGAGACGCCACTGCTGCTCGTGGTAAAACTATGAAATACACACGGAGCACATGTGGCAGAGCGTGGAGAACATATGGACTATACAAGGAGGTGAAGTGGAAGATCGAGCCAGAGAAGGAGAAAGGCACAAGCATCCAAATATCTATTGTATACATTCAAACACAGATCATGTGCTAAATCGAGAGCCTTGAGTTTGTTGGTCTTCTTCTGTAGATTCACAGGTGCAGACGAGAGCATGAGAGGGCTGACAAGAGAGGATAACCTGAGGTAGCTAGTCAGGAAAAGTGAATGACAGGAAGGGAAGAGAGTACTCCATTACCCCCAGGTGTGCTGGAACTGAGAGGGGTGGCGAATGTCTTTGATGGAGAAAATGGTCGCACAGTATTACGCGGTGAATGAGGAGGAACCCGAGGACGAGACTGCATGGAGTTTCTTCCTGCTGGAGGAATTGAGGAACTAATGGGAGAGCGAGGAACTTCAGCAATGGACGATCTGTGGACACCAGTACCTAGATGAGCAGAAAGGCAATTGGGGAGGTTAGGGATGATCCACTTCTGAGCTTGACAGCTTTACCTAGGTGGAATAAATGGTAGAGCACGGTGAAAAAGAATGTAGAGGAGTAGAGAATGAATGAAATGACAGAGAGGCATAAATGAGAATGAACTAGCCAGACTGCTCTGGTTGTGAATGGGCAAAGGTGAGGTGAGTGTGCTGTGCTGACAATGGAGGCACACATGGAGGCAGGGATAATGATGGGGTGGGGTGGTGTAGGGTGGTAGGATGGAGATGGGGAAGCAGTGACATCATCCAATGGTTTGAAGTACAACTGAAAGCACTGGGTTCCATGTGACTTGACAAAAGCAGAGATGGTAATGGGACAAACTTGTTATGGTGTTTACCCTGATTGTAACTACCAGCCTTCTCAGTAGCCAGGGCAGGTCTTGGTAGAGGCTTGCCCTCTTCCCGTGGACTAGGAGCTGCATGAAAGAAAACTCACTATTTATCTAAGATAATTTGTAAATGAATGTATTTTTGACTTTTAAAGGGGCACATCCTACCCTAAAAACACAAGGACATGACTGTCGGTTTAAAATCAATGCAGCTGGTAAGGGTACAACCTCAATTCCAAAAAAGGCGTTGAGTAAAACATATTCCTTATATAATATAATATAATATAATATAATATAATATAATATAATATAATATAATACTCAATTGAAAACAGTCCATAGTTGGGACAGGAGCAACTAAAAACTGGGAAAGTTGTGGAATGCTCCAAAAACACCTGTGGAACACATTCCACAGGTAAACAGGTTCATTGGTAATAGGTGATAGCACCATGATTGGGTCTGAGAGAGACATCCTCGAAGACCAATTTAGATGAATCTGTGGAATTTATTAACCAGATTCTGACAGTAAGAAAATAAATCTGTTTTTGACAAAATTTCCTTAAAAACTCAATACAAATACAATCAAAATTCCAATCAATATGCCCCCTTTTAACTGTAATTTTATAGAAAGTCTAAACACTTAATTGTGTGGATTGCTGATGGCAAAAATTAGGGTCTTTACCCGTAGGGACAGCCTGCCTTGGGGTGACCTTGGTGGCATCAGAGTGGGTCCTGGTCTGAGACCGAAACTGAAGCCCAGGTTGAGGTTGTGGTTTGGGCCTAGATGCAGGGTGTGGCTTGGGTAGTGGTTCAAGATGGGACTGAGTCTTGCTGTTTGGTGAAGGTTGTGGTTGAGGAATGACCAGAAAATGAGTTACAGGTGGGGCATGGGTCGTTGTTGGAGAATGTGATTGAGGCCATGGCTGAATCTTTGGGATAAGTTGTTGTTGGTCTCTTGTTCGGGATTTTGGCTTTGGCTGATTTTTTTGTTGAGGGTTTGGCTGTTTTTTTGGTTGAGGTGGTGATTGGGGCTTGGGCTGGCTCTTTGGCTGAAGACCTGTTTTTTGCTTGGGTTGGCTCTCTGTTTGAAGTTGTATCTTGGACTTGGGCTGAGAAAAATTTATCTTTGGTTTAGGTGTTGGTTGGGCCTTCTGCATGGTGGTTACTTGAGGCTGTGTGATTTTTAGTTGAGGATGTATGTGGATTTGTGACTGAGTTGTGGATTGTGGTTGAGGTTCAGGATGGATGTGAAACTTTGGTAGTGCTTGTTGTGGCTGAGGTACGTGCTTGCGTGTTGGTTTAGCTGTTTGACGATATGCCAGAGGTGTGGGCTGCAGAGTTGGTTGAACTTGATGCTGGGTCTGGTTCTTTAGATGTGGTTGTGTTTGAGGTTGGGCCTGGTGTTTGGGCCAGAGTGTTGGTTGAGGTCGTTTCTGAGCCTGGAGCTGAGTAGCTGTTTGAGGTCGTGATTGGGGATGTTTCTTTGGCTGAGATTGTAATTTAGGTTGGGTCTGGAGTATGGGCTGGGATGTTGGTTGGATCTGAGGTACGAACTTGGATGGTGGTTGGGGTTGAGGTGGGGATTTTGGTTGGTTCTGGAGTATGTGCTTGGACTTTGGTTGACGTGGGGGTTGGGGTTGTGGTTGAGTCTGGGGTATTGGCTGGGATGTTGGTTGTGGTTGGAGCTGGAGTAGGGGTTGGGATATTGATTGGGGTCGCAGATCAGTCTGCAGTATGGGCTGAGATGTTAATTGCGGTTGTGATGGTGGTTGGGTCTGGAGTATGGGCTGGAATGTTGGTTGTGGTTGTGGTTGTGGTTGTGGTTTGATTTGGAATATGGGCTGGGATGTTGGTTGGAGTTGTGGCAGGGTCTTGAGTATGGTTTGGAATGTTGGTTGGGGTTTTGGTTGAAGTTGGGTCCGGGGTTTGGGCTGGGATGGTGATTGGGGTTGTGGCTGAGTTCGGAAAAGGGGTTTTGGTGGAGGTTTTGGTTGAGACTGAGCCTTCGCCTGGGGCTTTACTTGAGGTTTTTGGCCTTGGAGTTTTGGTTGTGGTCGATGCTGTGGCTGGAGCTGGGTGTTTGTTTGAGGTTGTGGATGAAGTTGGGACTTGGGCTTATGTTGTGGTTGATTCAGAGGATGTCCTCCATGTTTTTTCACATTTGTCAGGAGGACTGGCTCAGATGCCATGGTTTCTGTAATATGTAGTGGTGGATGGTGCTCGGGACTGAACAAGACCTCCAGGAAAGGAGGCAAGACAGATCTGGAGAGGTCTCCTCCTCCTGGGTTGTGTGAGAGAGAGAAAATATGGCCATGAAGCCACAACTATGCTGTAAAATATAATTTCATATATAATATTGTGTCATAAAAAATAATAAAAAAAATATCATTTTATTGTCTAGAAAATGATGAAAGCAAGACAAAAAGGCAGTTAGGGAACAGTTGAAATTGAGATCAGCAGAAGTGCCAACAATTACTGGCCTGAGAACTCACAGAGCCAACTTTGGACTAAAGCACAGGTTACACAATAACCTCTACCTGGCACACATCTGATCGAGGGGTCTAATTTCAAAGGGAGACAGACCATATGGAGGTATTTGCAATGTAACAGCCGTGTTACTACAGACAGATTTGGCTACCAAGGCCAGGATGCCTGTGATTGACGGCCATCCAAATCCATTGGCTGTGCCTCAGGGGTTTAATAGTTGCTGATTGATGGCTTGCTGTGGGTTTTTGATGGACCATTCTAAACTGATTGTTCAATCTGATCAGATGTTCACCTCAGTGACAGAGATGAGAGAGAAAAAGAGAAGAAGTCAGAAAATAAGAGAGAGAGAGAGAGAGAGAGAGAGAGAGAGAGAGAGAGAGAGAGCAGGAAGACAAAGCAAATGCTCCTAAACCTAAACTCAACTTTATGGACATGTAATGTTTAAAATACCTCTGGTTTTTGTTTTGTTTTTTTTTGTTTTTTTTAGCTATTGGCTTATTCAGTGGAAATAACCAACCAACCAAGAACAGGGGTCACAACATTGGTCAAATGATTATTTCCTGGAATTGCCTCCTGTATATTAAAACGAAATGGAAATCTTAGCTGTGTAGCTGTGTACAGGGACTGGATCCTCTGAGGCAATTCAACCCAAGAAAATGGATGTATCAGAGACTGAGTCTGAACTTCTTCCCCAAATGAGAGAAGTCACTGACACCAAACCTATAATGTATTCAAGTGCTCCTCCTAATCACACAGCTATGTCACTCTCATCATCAAAATTAGTTTCTTTTTTTATTTCTATTCTTAATTTATTTACACTTCTAACTGTTTTTTTACTGTCTCTATTTACCTGTACTTATTCTTCCACCTGAATTTCCCCTCTGGGAATCACGAAAAGTTTATCTCATTTCATTTTTAAGTCAGTAATTTTAAAGTTCATCACAAGGTCTTTGCCTTCAAGTGCTCAACAGAGTACCACAAATTACAGATTGGTGTCATATTTTATGACAAAACTTATTTAATAAGAATTAAGGTTACTTGCCAATATAATGAAAGATAAATTTTGGAGAAGGGGACAGAGGAAGACAGGGGAATACAAAGAAAAAGTACAAGAAAAGAAGAAAATAAAAGTCTGCTCGAGGTCCTGCTGGAGAGAGAGGAGTGTTTGGTGCATGCAGTTCTGTCATGCAGACTTCACACCATCATCTGCGCTGCATTGAAAGCAAAAGCCTCAAGTCTGTAATCAGTAAAAATGGAGATCAATAATCATACTGTAAATACTGAAAGAAGAAACAGAGTTGTGAATTGAACAACAACACATCTTATGTGGTGTTACTGACTGATGTAAGATCTGGACAAGTTGGCAATGATGGATTTACGAATGGCAAAGAAATGAAAGACAGACAGTGAAAATTAAGATATACTGTCTGTATATTTGAGATATGACTGATCTGAAATGCAGCACCTAACAAGGTTCTCAGTGCTTCCTCTGAGTGACTGGGGATGATTATCTACAGCACTACTGGCTGGTTGGTGTGTTTCGACTTTTTCAATTTGAGTCATAGCTTGTGATCAAATTGTATAGATTATATCTTGCAAATCAGTCACTGTATAAATAATTGACACAATAGAACCTTAAAACCATCATTAAGAATCCCTGCAAGCTTTGTTGTTTTGCTAAAATGCCATGCAGCCAAGGCCACCTACCTTACACTTTTCATAGCCCAAACAGCTGACACCTTCGGTTTCCACAGGGAGGATCCAACTACTGTACTCACTCAGAACATGCCTCTCTTGCTCATGCAGCTACTTACAAATGACACTGTAAAGCACTGGCAGCGTCTCAATTACAGTCTACCAAGTCTGTGACTACATACAGCCGGAACGAGAGCCATGAAGCTTTCTTCAAAAAGAACCATGATTCACTTGTTTACCGATTGGCTGTTTGGCGACCACAGGCAGTGTGGGTCCAGGGGTCGACAGAGATTCCTGTCTAGTGGTTGTGGTTGGAGCTGAGAAATATAGTGCACATTAGTAGACCTGGGAGAAAAGTTATTACTGTATGTCCTGTAGAATGTAAAAAAAAAAAAAAGAAAAAAGATGTATGTACAGTAAACAACAAGGTAAGATGTGCAGGATAGTGATAGAGATGTCAGGTCAAATGGTCAGATGTAAGGTCAAGAGTTTTTTTCTGACCTCTGAACTCAGCTTTAGGTCAGAAATGTCATTACCAAGAGTTGTCTTTGGGGCTATGTTCCGGGAGAGGGGCAGTCTGCCCTGGGTCCTGTTATGGTGAACTGACAAGGACAAGGGAGGAGAGGTTTAAGTTAAGGAGTTACACATAAGATGTCCTCATAGTCCTGAAAAAAAGAGTTATGTAGAAGAATTATGTTCCTGAACCTGTTTCACACCAGTAAAATGTGTTTTTGAGGGAACAATGTCCCCCTGTGTTATGTTTTTATATTGTGCCCATTGGCAAAATATTTCTGCCAATGCTTATTAAGTATTAAATCCTACAAAATCTGAACCCGGCATCCTGAGGTTCTTCGGCCATATAGGGACAGTGGAAAGATGCTGTAAACACAACATTGAAACATTCTACCTTTTAAGATGATATGGTGAAGAGTCATGTTTCTGGCCACCTGGGCAATTAAGTCCAATAATATTCATTCTCACTTTCGCTCTGTTTTTGGGCTTCACCAACTCATGAGGGAAATATATGGCCCTTTAGTTGATAAATGCTCCAAAATGTTCACCAGCAAGTAGCTAACTCTGTTTGGTGCAGGGCAGGTAGTGTATGGAGTGTTTTGGAGCTTTTTCGCTGAGATGACAATGATGAGAACAGTGAGGATGGACCAAAACAGTTGAGTTGTGGGCCTAAATGTTAAAAACTGAGGTTTCATCAGTGCAAATGACTCCCACATTCACACATAGTCATTTGAGTTATTGATTTGTGCAGCATAATATTTTATGCTTAGCTCGTCATCATGGACACAGTTTTAAAGCAGCTTTACTCTACATGGCATCATTTTTAAAACGTGAGGCTGGATATGATGAGGTCCTGTGTGCAAAACGATAAATCAACATTCTTGTTAAAATTCTTCCAGTACTGAGTCTTAAAGCAGGGGTCAGTGAGAAGGGCTGAAACAGACATTTCTGAGCAGCGATAAATCATAGCATGTTATAAAAATCCTGCTGCTGTATTAAAAAGGGGTTCAGTGGGTTTGATAAAAGCAGCATGTCTCTATTGGCTTACCATGGCGAGGAGCGTAGGGGAAGGGGTGTGGACCTGGTGTGAAAGGTTTCTGAGGGGTGGAGGACAAAAAGACAAGGAGAAGAATTAGTCTTTAGCCAAAGCATTGGCATTTGACCTCAATGCCATCTCTCTCTCTCTGTGTTTCAGAACTCCTAGACCCTCCTCTCCATGCCGAATTGGTTAAGTCCCTGGTGAGAAGCTTGTTGTTCGAAGTTTCCCTCTGGAAGGGCAAGTGTTGTGGCTGATTCTCAACAGCTGTGATGCTTTACGAGTACGGAGCCAGGAGCACGTGACACATAAGGCCAGCACTCTCCTAAATCAGTGCCACCTTTGTCCTCTCGACTCATTTCCACACTGTTACCCTTCCTCTTCTATCCTCCTCATCTCCCTCTTTTTTCTCCTCTCTTTTGTTCCACTCCAGAAGTTAGCTAGTGACAGACTGCTCTCTTGGCTGGGCTGATCCTGGCTGGACCGGTGCTGTTTCCATTCGGCAGTTGGATGGAAAATAAATGAGGCAAACAACCCTGAGAATAGCATAAGCTCACTGAAGTGCACAACATGGACTCTAAAGCACATTGCCTTTTCCGAATACACACCCTGTTCTCAAAAATATTCATTTCGAGGGGAGGAAGTGTAGCCGCGCAGTCTCAGTACTCTCACTAGTTAACGACACTTATTCCATTTAGCATATTCTACAACTACTGGTAATAAACTGCTTCATAATATTAGCCATAATGCTTTGGTTATGCTTTGATAAGAAATTTAAAAGTGTGTCCAATACATACCACAGAGTTGAGGGGGCGTTTAAAGATATTCCTGATGGCCTTCTCTAGAAACATGACACAAGATAAAAATCAGTACAGAGATCAGCACAGTGGAACTAATGGAAAGTGAGGGAACTACATAAAACCACATTACAAACATGCTTTGCTCTTGATGCATTTCATATCAGAAGACTGAATGAGAAAGTTCCTCAGTCGTAATGCATGCTAACCACAAGATGGATTTCAGTCAGTATCACTAGTTAGTATCTCCTGGGTGGAAACATGATACAGTATCTGCATGTGATGCCACTCAAAGACTCAGTTAGCAGTCTGTTTGTCCATACGTTTAAGAGATAATTGTTGTGAACCGTTGTCATTAGGGTCAGAGCAATGATATCATGTGGAAACCAAGCATCAAACATACCCTCTATGCCCCCTGTGCTGATGTTGTGAATGACTGGCTTGCTCCACATCCCAGTGCCATCCTTAGAGTTGGACTGGACACCAAACTCATACTCTGTGTTGGGTTTCAGATGGTCAATGACCGTGTCACTAGTTGGGCAGGTCTGGTAGTTCCACTTCCTGTTCCTCTCACGATAGCGCACTGTGTAGTGTCTGAACCAAAGACAGAGCAAAACAGACATGAAGATAAAGAGTAAATCTTAACTCTGTTAAAAAACTCAGACATCCAGATGATAGAATATCAAGAAGAAGTAAAAGGAAATGTCATTTTTGTCTTTCATTCAAGAGGATGACAGTTACATTTAAATGTCATGGTAAAACTGCACCATTGTCTTGTCTTATTCAGGGTGTAGGCCAATGCCAACAATACTGACAATGTCCAAAAAACTCCTTTTGAGAGAAATGCATGCACTCCAGCATGGACTGCACAGGATGTGTCAGAATTCAATGTTTTGATGTTGTGACAGAAATTTAGGCCACTACTCTTCTCACACGGGCTGATGCACGAGATACATATCAAACTAATATTAGCCATAAAAGACAGAGTAGGAGTTTTTCATCAAAAATGCCTCCAAAATGGTATTTGAGATTTCTTTAAGAGAAGGAAAACTGTGTCACATATGTTGTGTGGGTGGACTCCTCTCCTAAACACCTGTGTGCACAGGCTGTCCTGCATGCACTGCTCAGTAACCTGAGTGACTTCAGGGAACTATTCACTGTTCATGCAGTTATCCCAGATATTGTGAGTGTGTGAGAGAGTGTGAGTGACTTATCCGTCCACCATCTGTTCTTGTGCTTACCAATACAACAATACGGCCAGCGTACATGAAATGAAAAGGCTGAAAATTCTATCTTTCCAGTACATCTGTGCATCTGTACCAGTCATCTCTCTGTGACAGGAGAAGTGTTCAAATGACACTTAATCATAACATTTTCAAACTGAACTGACTTCACTGAATCACCGACTGAATCAGGTGACTGGCCACAATCCACAGTATGTCACTTGCTTGTCAGAAAGCTGATTAAAAGACCAAAAAAGCCACAGAAACAACCATGATTCAGTAACTCTATCATAAAAAATAGGCTGCTGAGCCATTAATGTTGTGTATAGTGGTTGTATGAGCTTGTTGTGTGCTGCAATAAACATGAAAGCTTGTGTGTGTGTGTGTGTTTGTGTGTGTGTGTGTGTGTGTGTGTGTGTGTGTGTGTGTGTGTGTGTGTGTGTGTGTGTGTGTGAGCTCACCCATCCTCAAGACAGTCATTCATGACGTTGCCTTCATAGGGGGTTTTCAGCAGAGTCCCCCAGGACAGAAGGACTGAAGTGGGTGTTACCGAGCCAATGACCAAGTGTAGCGGCTTCTCCATTTCCACTTTACCTGAGAACAAATAAATATTTACTTTTACCTCCATGACACTGAAGTGCTCATGTTTCATATCTTAATGCCACTTCTATCAGGTTACCCTGATGATGATTTTTTCCTATGAAATCCTTGTAGGAGCATTACCTGTGCATTGCTTCTTCACCTCATTGGTTGGGATGGGCTGCACAGCGATAAGGTACTTTGGCTCAGCGTCTAAACTCAGAGGAAGAACAAGCTGGAGGTTATGGATCCTCTGAGCTGACAGACACGGAACATGGCAAACACACACATTCATGGGCTTTCTTACCGAACTCAGACTCATATGGCTGTCCGTTCTGAGGCAGCTGGATGAACTGTTTGGAGAACATGCTGCTGCCATAGCCCAGGATGTAACCCTCAAGCTTGGTGTCAGGGCTGGGACGCAAAAACTTCATCACAATGGTGTCTCCTGTGGCGCTGATACGGACTTTCATGTTCTGACGTCTCACTGGCGAGGCAAGAGAGGACACAAATGTCAGCACATTCATGACATGCAGCTGTAAGGTGCACAAGGGACTGAAAAAGAAAAATCAAATATGGAGAAAAGGAGGTTCAGGACACTTCAGTCCAATGCAAGCAATAAAAATAAAACCAAGCTTTCAGTCACTTTCATCATGGCAAATGTTTGAGTTTCTAATGAGCACATGTGCGCTGTTTCATGCAAGCACACATGGGAAATAAAGTTTTATATGATTTTTCCTTAAAATAGATAGGAAATCAAAATTATCAAAATACATATCACAAGTAATAGAAAGGAAATACTGAGCAAAAATGGGCAAAGTGCAGTATCTACAACCTTCAAACAAGCCTTTTTCTTCTACTTCTTTCCATTTTAGTCTTGTTTTGTAAAAGCAGAATGAAAAGCTTTCAAGGAAGAGTTCACAGAGTTACGTAAATGCCTCTGTTTTAACGACCTGCGCTTTCCAGATTCAACACTTCTGTTCTCCATCACTTCACAGGAACACTCAAAGAGTACATGCAGTTAAAGCAAACTTGCTGCTGGTTAAACTTCTGCTGAGGTGTAAGTTTTGCCGAAAACCACTAACTGTGATTTTATCAAGCAGGAACAACCCCAGGAGAAATACCTAATAACACATGGATAAGAACATTACTTTTATAAAGAGTTCATCTGCCACTTAAACGCATCATAAACTGTATACATTGAAGCCTGTGTATGAGTGGGTGTAAGATATGTGCTCAGAATGGGCTTCTGAAAGCTTATACTGTTACTGTAAACCTGAATCTGAGAGCATGCACTATTAAAACTGAGGGGAGCGAGGCAATGCAAGTTGACAAGAAAATGGTATTACACTGGCTCACAAATAAAGTATTTTCTCTCTCTCTCACTCTCTCCCTCTCTCTCTCTGACACACACAGACACACACACATGAACACACACACACACACACACACACACACACACACACACACACACACACACAGTGACATCATTTTACAAGAAACTGCACATTTTGTGCCAGAACTGACTTCTACAGAATATAGTGCTAATCAGCACAGCCTGGGGACAGATATGAGATGAGGACAGCCATCAAAGGGTGGGTCATAATAAACCAGAGTCAAGAGAGGTTGCATGTGATCTGGTTTTTACAGAGCAACCATAGAAACGTGACTTGGTCTGAGGTCTTGGTCAGTGACTGCAGAGCCACTTGGCAGAATATTATAGGCAAAAACAGAAAGGAGTACATAAGAGGTAGTATTCACTGAGAACAAACAAGAGACAAAGAGAACAGTTTTGAGAGTGTGTACTTTGTAATACTGTCTCGTGTTTCTTTTTAGATCTTTTTACCTTGTTGTTGAAAGGTTCTGTACAAATAAAATAGTCACGCTTGCCTTCGTGTATATGTGACACACGTGAGTGGTGCATGTACACACTGACACTAAAAATTATATCTATTGGATTTTAAATTGATTTTTAAGAGAAAAGAAAAATACTTTTACTTTACTTTTTACTTTGCTTTTTTAATTCCAGTGCTGGTATTTTGTAGGGGTTTAAGAGCGCTGAGGTCACAGAAGGTACGAGGGTCAAGGGGAACACAATAACGGTGGAAAAGCATGATCAGTATGTCTCCCAGAGAGTGGCAGGGGTAAATGGTCTTTCATTATCACAACTTTGTATGCCATTCGAGTGTTGAACTTCAGTTGTTACTTTCCAGAGAAACTTATTAACATTATTGTCTGCAATTACTGCTGTCTTATGTTCGCGTTTAACTTGTATATGAAGCAAGCCTGATACAGTGAAGCATATCATAACTCATGAACTGACAAGGGACTCTCTGCAAGTTCAAAGAATCGATCCATTTGCTTATTTTTTTCGGTCATCACTGGCCTCTGCCAAGTTGCCATGTGGCCTTCAGAACTAGCCAAGAACTAGGCATGTTAATAATTAGCCAGTTTGTGACAGGCATGCTAATAAACAACAGAAAACTTAGATGAGAGCAGTTGGGCCGCTAAAGAAGTGTGACTTATGACTGACAGTTGGCCAACGCTCATGTAAATCAATGAATAAACACACCATTGCAGGCTTGGATTATAAACAGGAACAGTGGTAAAGCAAGACATACAGGTTTGTCAAATTAAGCTGTTTTGTATTAAATTTAATTCAATAGTTCAACTTTTAATTCAATGATTCATGCCCTTCTTAAATGAAGTTCTTATCAGTTAATTAGAGCTGAATAATTTCTAAATTCAACTATATATATAAAATTTTACTTGGAAATCACAAATGAGTCTATAGGGCTCAATCTTCCACTCTCATACATCCAATTTTTTGTTTGGCTGTTCACATTAATTTTTAAATGTGGCCAACATCAGGTTTGTCTGCACCTCTTCATGGGAGTCTTCTGATAAGGCACTCAGTTTAGGCGAGTGACATAAAAGTTGCATGAATTCTGTTATGACTCTTCAGCCCGAAATCAGAATTAAAAACATCAGATTCCATGTGATTTGTGTTGTTCACACTGTCATGAAAGAAAAAAGATTTGAGTCTTGTATGAGCAAAAAAACTGGATTGGAGCCACTCGTGCCTGCAGTCGGAGTGTAGCAGGTTTAAAACAATAGACTCTCTGCTTGGATAATGGCTTGTACTATACTCTCCGCAGCATGTCATTGGCTCATATTTCAGCATTAAATGAAATAATGGAACTTTGCATGAGGAATAATGCCAGCAGCTGCCAGACACCAAAACAGACACTGACAGTGAAAGAAGGGGAAGCCCTGGATTTTTGAAAAATACCCTCATGCTTTTCCAGCTATGTGTTTCCTATCAAAACTGAGTTTGTTTTGATTCCCTCATCAATATTTCCGATAAAACGCAAGTGAGACTGAGTCAGAAGGAAAGGGGCTCAGAGTGTATGAAACATTAGGAAACTTCTGGCAACTTAAAACAGTACAAGCAAACACTGGCTCAGTCCCAGGACAACCCATCCAGAGCCCAGCCATTTGGCCCACACACTGCTTAGGGACTGTTAAGACTTATCAGTATTTCCAGGATCCAGTCACAGTCCTGATAATCAGTCAACTACAGTACAAAGAAAACCATTTGACAATTTAGCTAGCCAGAAAAAAAAACAAAAAAAAAAACACTATACCACAAAGTCATGTTGTGTGTGGTTGTGTCGATGAATAGTCGGGAAAATATTCATTGATTATTTGAATTTAAAGGCAGGCAGCTCTGCCGGTGACCTTGGTGACCCTGTGAAACACAAGAGACCATTGAAGATTTACAGCCTCATCAAAAGACATGTAACACAAGTATAATCAAATCCATAATCTTACCTTTAATAACCTTAAAATAATAATGCATGGATTACCTAACAGGCCTTGCAGGCAGAAAAAGGGCCCCTGTTTGAAGTGCATGTTTACTATTTCTTGTTGGAAAGTTAATCAAATGACTAAGGAGGTTATAATACAAGATGCAAAAGGAAATGCAAAACAACTACAGAGGCAAGAAACTACTACAAAGAGAAAAAATGGGACACAAAAGAGATACAAAACAACAACAAAGAGACGGAAACTGACCTCAAAGAGATACAAAACAACAACAAAGAGACATAAAGAGACACAAAAAGAGATACAAAACAACAACAAAGAGACGGAAACTGACCTCAAAGAGATACAAAATAACAACAAAGAGACATAAAGAGACACAAAAAGAGATACAAAGCGACAACAAAGAGACGTAAAGTGACCTCAAAGAGATACAAAATGACAACAAAGAGATGTAAAGCAACCTCAAAGAGATACAAAACAACAACAAAGAGATGTAAAGCAACCTCAAAGATATACAAAACAACAACAAAGAGATGTAAAGCGACCTCAAAGAGATACAAAACAACAACAAAGAGATGTAAACAGACCTCAAAGAGATGCAAAACAAGATCAAAGTGATTCAAATGGCCACATATGGACACAGAACACCAACAAAGAGAGCACAGAGAGGCATGAAATGGCCATGTTTTGATAATATCAGCTATGGAGAGATGGTCACAGATTTTGGAGACATGTTATGAATGTCTCAGTGTGGGTGACAGTCTATTATATAATATCCTGTAAATCTCATGGCGAGGACTAATCCCTTCAATTAAAACTTTGTGACATGAGCAGTGTATCCCCTCGTGCAGAGAACATAACCAATTCATCAACGATTACTGCACCAGCAAATCCATCACAATGCTGGGAGTCAGCCAATAAACAAGTCAGATTTTGCAATAAACAATGCCACATCATTCAATAAACACTCCAGCATTATACTTATGCTGTTTTGGACCAATAGCCAGAGGATGTAATCCTGCTTGCCCAAAAAGATGAAACACCCTCAAACTGGAAATCAGTCTTGGCTCAGCAGAGTGGCTATCTTGGATCATCAGCAGTGATGGACGATCCTCAGGGAAAAGGGGTAGGTTAATGGGGTTGTCAGCCTAAAACAGTCTCTCCTCTTTCAACTGCAGTGCAACATGATATTTGTGTGTTTGGCATTTGAAAATGAAAATTAAAACGTGCATCTAAGCGGTATGTGCAGTTTTGGCATCAACACATCCTGATTTACTGTCTGACATTATCAAGCCACAGATTTCCGCCATTGGCAGCCCCCTTGTACTCTACTGTCTCGCTATGAGGAGGAGGACTGCGTTAAAGTAAACTCTCAGAGAATAAATACACTGAGATCACCACAAGACTTTTCCACTCATGCTGATGTGTGAACTAATGAACTATAAATATCTGAAGCAAAGCCTCAACAAAACAAAGAACTTGGATCAGGGCTACGAGGCTTGTTTTGTTTTCAAAATATGTAATGGAAAAGAACTTTTCCGCTCCTCGTTGAAATGAATGTGGTAGGTTTGGTGGTTTGAGGTGACACAGAGTCATGTCAGTTTGCCTTGATGTACCACACACTTTCATGTCTACAGAATCAATTAAACTGAGTGTAGATGACACTCCTCCTGCCACACATGGTATCCTGCCATTGTGTGGCTGCTGCTCTGAGTGATTCTACGCAGCTCCGGTCTACAGTATTTCAGCCTCTCAGGTTTCTGTCCTGCAAGAGGAGAGGTGGAGAGGAGACTTGGATTCCTGCACCGTGGAGACAGAGACAGATGTTTTATGGCCCCTTGGTAAAACAGTCACCTTCATTTAGGGCAATGAAGTGTGAAAATCTCTCTGAGGCTTATGCCAGCCAGAGCACAGAGGGTTTGAAATAATTCAGCTAGTGAGCAAACAGAAGCTGAATTGACCTATATTAGCTGTGATGGGAATATCCCGAGCCTGCAGACTGGGGTAACGCTGAATATCTACTGTAATACAGCAGGAGCCTGTTTTATCCGGTCCACCTCTTAGGTTCACAAGAGGCCTCATCTTGTGACCTAGCGGGAAAGAGCTGTGCCTGGGATTACACTGCAAGATTTTCCCCCTTGCCTCGGGGACTTCGATGTTGGTCCCTCAGTTCTAACACTATATATCCCCCCTGTCAGATTCAGCGGAGCAACAGCTGTTTTCCCTTCCCCTGTGGCGTTGCTCCATCCCATCCTTCTCCTCCTTCACTCCATCTCTGCTGTCCTATATGTGTCAGCAGCCATCTTTCCATTGACCTGGTCCTCTTTCAACTTCCTAAAGTGCTTTGAATTCATCTGTCTTGTCCTCCAATCTCCTCTCCTTTCTTCCTCCATATTCCCATCTCATTAATCTACACATGACAGGTGGCCATGTTTTGTCTGGCTCAGCAGCAGTTTCCAGGCCATATATTGTCCTGAAGTGAACTGGTGGTAAATTATTTCTTGTATTACAAAGAACTGAAATCATTCAGATACAGAGTGACGCATACACACTTGGTCTAGTCATTGTAGTGAAAAACACGTTAATGAGAGTTAAAAACGTTGGGAAGTACGGATCATCTAACCTAACCTGACCGAACCAGTCAACTCTGACCCTGTGTATTATGCTATAATATCTATGACACAAGAAAGCAAACACCTCATTGCATAACGTATTTCATTCTGAATCTAGGGGCTTGATCCAAGAAGAACACAGATACAGACGTTTAATTCTCCTCCCAAAGCAAAAACAGACACACAGCCCCTTTCATCTAGCTCCCAAAGCTGCACATTGAGATTTGTCTGCAAGCCAAGTTCAGCCAGCCAGTTACGCACTGGAAGCAGCCTTTTCCACTGTGCTTACCTCTTCATACCGACTGCGTCTGCTCACCTCAAAGTCTCCAAAGGGCGCCCAAGTTTAACTCGCAAAATAGAGCATGGCTGCGAAGCATAGATTCAGAGATAGAAAGCCAGCATGTGTGTGTGTGTGTGAGTGTGTGTGTGTGTGTGTGTGTGAGTGCGTGTGTGTGTGTGTGCATTGACGCAGCAATGAGATAATGAAACAATATGGAAAACGTTTGTGGAAAATTTGCTGCTTTCCAAGAATGTCATGGGAATCCTAATCAGACAGAAGGGGCTCAATATGCTATAATATTCTTAAAGTGTGCCTGTTTTATGCTTTCCTTTGTGGCATGTTGGAAAAGAAAACACTGCATGTGGCTGTAGCTGACGGGTTTGGGAGGCTCTGACACTAGTTATCTTCAAACTATTGACAAAAGCCTCCAAATAGTGATTTGGTTTGTCAATGATTTATATAGAGCAAAGATGCTGTGATAATTTCCATGTTGCTGTTGATATTTTGGAAACATTTTGGACATGTGTGGTTTGTGCTGGCCAGGAATGATATTTCTACTGCGCTGTCTGTGTTTAATTTGAAGCTCTCTTCAGGTGGCTTGATAAAATCTCCTTAATAAGAGCTGTAATAGGTTTCAAACAAATGAAATGGTATAAAATCTTTTGCACGGGGCAATGAATGAAAATAATTAGCCGGCTTATAAACTCATCTGATCCTCTGCTTGGTGGATACAGTTCCAGGAAAGCCATCCCAGCAGGTTGTCTACAAGTCTAACCCCTGACCCCCCACCTGGAAATGCTTTCATTAAAACCTGGGAGCAGTAACTGACCTATTTCACTGTGTCTGCTCACCTCATTTCAAGGAAATGTGGATAAACCGCACAGATCGTAAAACCAGTGCTTTCTAATCAAGGCAGTTTGAAAGTCTGACAGGTGGCTCAAGAGAGCAAAGCTGATTTTCCTTTTAGGTTACGGGTTCAACAGCATTTTACTGAATCATAGGTCAGTATCAAATCCATTTATTCAATATGAATCCTTTCAAATCTCCTATTGAATAAATTTAGATGCTTTGTGTGTATGGAGGGTGAGGGGGCACAGTATGTATTGCTTTTATTGGACTCAGTGGGGACAGAACAGTTTCAACAACTTTAAGTCAGAAACATATGAATAACTCACTATTTAAGAACTATAACTCAAAAATGGCACTGGAAGAGTGACATTTTACAACTAGGGTTAACTTTGCAATTAACATATACGGTGCATGGCTCTCTAAAAAGAGTCATGTACCATATTGCATTGCATTAAGGACAGTGTACAACAACAATGGGGCATAGCGAATGTGGTCATCAAGGTCATATCTAGCAATTAACTTAAGATGATATCATTATGAAAGGAGAGGGAAAGATATCTGAGGAAAAGCATTTGTTGCCTCGACTTGTGTACATATTTCAGTCATTTTGTTCGCTTTGTCTCTGTATGTGTGTATTTGTCTCTGTATGTGTATATCAGAAGCTTCCATAAACCTCATTTTCACCCAGTTACCTTCATGATGTTACAAACTATATGTGTCAAATGGCATCTATCACTCAACATACTTTGTAGTGAATGGCTGTCTCGTTAGGGTTCCAAAACCCTTTGTCTTGTCATTTATCATTGAAACAAATATCCATCTTTCTATGACATATTGTCTTTCCAAGCGTATCCCAGCATGCATTTGGCAGAAGGCAGAGAAAGACCATGGAAAAGTCATCAGTGCATTATAGGGATAACATAGACAGGCAATCAAACTGATGCTCTTTTTCACTTAAATGGATGTTAGACTGTGGGAGGACACCCACGAGCAGAGAAGACCATGATGACCAAACATTGGTCCATGCAATACATCACTTCACAGTCAGTAGTGTCCCTTGATGTGGATGTCTCAGTGGAAGGCAATAACACTGATGCAAGCATCACCTACCTCTGCTCCTGCGGGGAGTTGAGGGGCTAGAGAGAACTATCCCAGAGATGAAGACCATGAGCAGAAGGACCACAAAGCTGTGTGAGTGTTGCTGCATCCCCATCATCATCTGTGCTGTTGGTCAGCTCTGAGTCTCAGGTGTAACGAGCTGCTGAGATCTCAGAAGTGAGACACAAATAAGAGGATGTCACTCAGCGTCACTTCGTTGATTGAATAAATGTTTGTGTGCTGCAGCTGCAGGAGCTGCAGGAGTCAGGCTGGAGGTTTCTGGAGTGGCTGGACTACTTCTCTGAGCTGGTGGCTCTCAGGACTAGTGCAGCTCACCGGACTGGACTTCTGGGTGCAGCGGGCTGCTCTTGCACCATCTATACCTCTATAATGGAGGGAGGGGACAGACAGAACCAGACACACCCACTTTCATTACCCTCCCTCATCTCTCCGTTTCTTTCTTTCTCTCTCTTTCTCCATCTCGCACTCTTTTTCTCTGGAAAAGGAGTGAAGGTTTTCTGCAAGCTTCCCACCCTCCTCTGTCTTTTTTTCTCTGCTGAGCCTGGTGTGTCCCCAGTAATCCTACTTTCCATGTGCAGAGGCCTCTTGACGCTTTATTGTTCCTATTCTCACTCTATCACTCATCTCAGTCTCTCCTCTATTTAACTTGTGTCATGTGCACATATACACCATATTGTGCTTGTTTACATGCACTCGAAGATCCTGGTGATTTAAGCAGCACATGATCACAACCTTGCCTCAAAGGGATTTGTATAAGACACTCTATGGAAAAGAAGAATATTCACAAAAAGCCCTTAATGGGAAAACAAGAATGAAACTTCAGGAAGAGCAACAGATGGAATCCAACTTCTAGGATTGACAAACCTGTACTCTGCACCATAAAGATCTGGATAGATAGATCTGGATCTACAAACTACACACACACACAAACACACACACACACACACACACACACACACACACACACACACACACACAAGAGGCAAGACTTAAGGAGGGAAACACATGGAGGGAAACATAAGATGCTAAGAGAAGATAAGACAATTAATTACAGACAACACATAATTTGATGAGTGCTAAAGATGTGCTAGAGTGATTCAATGTTCATCCTAAAAAAAAAAAACCCCTAAAATATGCCGTCAAACTTGAGAGAACCAACTCTTTGGTCCCCAGAACAGAGCCAAGTCCCTGTAACGCGAGTGGGCTTTCAGGTTCGGGTCCCCACAATACCATATAAACATGAGCAGGCACTCCACTCGTGAAATGTTGAAGAGTAATTGGAACAGTCATGTAAGCTGTGTGTATCTAAAAAGTTATGAGTGTACGGATTACGACTGCCGTTATACATTCCGTGGAAACAGTGTCTCTCATCATCCTGTCTATAAATATATTCTCTGCCAGTGAGAAAAAACACGCTAACGTCACGTGCACCACAGACCAGCTGACAAAAACATGTCATTTGTAGCCATGTGTCGCACATTCATTCAAGATGACTTTCTGATGCATCACAAACACATGGTGACAGCATTCTGGGCTTTCTTTGAAGTCAAACTCAAAGTATATCCTTGTTTACAGCCAATGAGTTCAGTTTTTGTTTGCAAATTTATGTGTGTGATTCTTTGAGCCAGTTTTAGTCGTGGTCAGCCAAAACTCTCAGCCAGAACTGGGCCTCAAGGGCAAGGTATGTGTGCGTTTGTGCAAGGCGCACACATGTCTGCTTGCACGTGCATATGTGTGTGTGTAGTCCAGCATCTCCACCCACTAATGTAGTTGATTATATCCCACATGTCATCACACGAGACAGGAAATGATGTTGCGCGCCAGAGGAGGTGTGTCTCCTGAGGAAGTCCCTGAACAGATTGTTGCAGTGGAACCCCGGCCTTCATCACACCAGAACCAATTAAACACAGATGAATCATAGTCTGCACTCTGTGAACATTACAAAGAGGTTTGGGTTGAGTCAGTTTGACCTAACCTGTTTTGCTGCTGAGATTGGTTTGTCTATTAAGTTACAGCAAGCCAGATAAAGACCACTACATTAATGGCCCACTACCATCTTTTTAAACATCTTCCCTTCCCAGTGTTGGAACATTCTCCATTACCATTTTATACTACCTTTAAACTTCACTACATTTTACAGGGAAATATTGATATTGAAAGAGTTCCTACTCCACTACATTATCTCACAGCTTTAGCAACTAGCTACCTTTCAGATTTGACAAATAATAACCTTATAAAAAACAATGCATTGAGAAACATTACCAGTAAGTAGTACTTCCCCATTTTTTGGTTTGCAGATGTCTATGAGTCATTAGCAGTTCCACCAAAGTGAGTGAGTCCCTTTAGACTTCTCACATGGTTTTCTTTAAGTAACTGTTAGAAGTCCAAATTGGTTCCAAAAAAAAAAAAAAACATACTCAGAATTTTCATCAGAAAGAGAGAAAAAATGAGGGAACTCCAAAAACTGAAAACAGATATTTGCAGGAGAAATTTGTTTTTCTCTGCTCTCCTCTCCTATTAATCATCTGAAGACCCCTCCAATTGATCTTGTGATCCTCTGGAAGACCAAAACACTAGACTGGGAAACACTGAACTGCCAAACTGTGTATAAAGTAACAAAACTAGCTCTTAAACAGCTTCAACATTAAAATGCTGCAAGCTTATGAATCCGTGCATCAACATTAATGATTTAATCATTTACAAAGATATTCATTCATTCATTCATTCATTCATCTTCTATACCGACTGTCCCTTTCGGGGTTGCGGGGGGGCTGGAGCCTATCCCAGCTGTCAACGGGCAAGAGGCGGGGTACACCCTGAACTGGTCGCCAGTCGATTGCAGATACAAAGATATTGAGAGGGCATTTTTCTACAGAATAAATACTTTTACTTTTGGTACTTTAAGTGCACTTAAGTTGGAATTTGAATCCTGAAAGGCGAACGTTTATCTGTGCTCATTGAAAATCCTATTTCAAGAGGCAGGCTCACAAGAATGATTTGTGACATCACAATTAGCTTGGAGGCCAGTTCTAGTCCAATATTCAGTGTACACAAGTGTGAAGTAGAAACTTTTCAGTGAAGTAGGGACTTCATGTGTCCAACAGAAAAACTATGTCAGACACAAAACAGAGTATTTTCTATACGTACATCTTAAAACATGTCTGGAGAGGATCTTAAAGCACGGATAAGTAATTGTTTAGAAAACCATACTTTGACATGTAGATGATGTCTACTTGAAGTCTAGACTTGAGTTAAGTGATTTTCCTGCTGGTTATGTCGGGGTATTATAGTTTTGGATGCATACATATGGACGGCTGTGGTGAACTTTGCCTGAGCTTTAGGAGCAATGAAATAGGAATTATCAATGAAAGGTGTGAGGAATCAGCAGACCTACAGTCATTCTTTTTAGTGTTTCATTTTCAATGCCGTGGTTATGTATGGCTATTATTTTTCACCTTGTAGTTTAAGATCAGATCATTTCTTTTTAATATCAGCCACAATTCTGTCTTTCTGCCCCACTCCCAAGCTGTATGCTTGGCTTTGTTTGTCAAACCACTGTTTAGTCCACTGAATCATACACGTTGCCTGGCTTTAATCTCCTCTACCATCCCATCTTTCAAAAAGTTTGCTTTTCTCTTTTGGTCCATGATTATTCCTGACTAAACCCTCATGTGCGCTGGCTTCATGTAAGGGGGAATCACAAGGCAGGTGCCGTCAATTTAAGCTGATTTGAGATTTATAGATCACAGGTGCGTAAGTTATAAATGGGATTCCTAGAACCTGTTAAAGCAAGGTTTTGTTATGCACACCATCTTTTACAGAAATGAGCGTAAGACTAAGTTCGAGTATAAATTTAATAAAGAACATTTTTAGAAATGAGGCCCCAGCACTTTTACTTGTGATGGCCCATTTTTCCATTGCTATAGTGGTACTTTTACTAAAGTGAAGGATCTGAATAGTTCCTCCACCACTTGTTTTACACATTAAGGTTTTACATAGAAAACAGATGACAGGCTTGTAAATTGCATCCATACAGATTAAACCAGTGTTTCCCATCCGAAAAGGCTTGTGACCCTTCACAAAAAGCAGTTTGGTCTCACATGTTTCAAATGTTTGTGAGTTGTTAAAGTAAGACATAAGATAAGTCAGCAGTTTTTCTGCAGAATGAGTACTTTTACTTTTGTGCATTTTACTGATAATGCTTCTACTTCAGTAGGACTTTAACCTCTTCCACCACTACCTCATCCTCCCCTTTCCCATTTCTTCATCATCCTTTTCCACTCAATAATTTCTTTTTCCCAAAGAGGCCTCCTGCTTCTCCACCTCCCTCCCCTGCTGACACTCTCCTGAATTGTCATCTGCTCACTTTCTCTTCCTGTGGAATGTAGTCTGGTTCATATCAACAGTAGACCTCACCTGTTAGACGCGCTAAGTGTTCAAATCAGTCATAATTGGCCTCTAACTCTCTAACTGACCTAATTTGTGTTACCAGGTGTGACACCCTGTAGGCTCTTTGAAAGGGAATCTCTCTTTCTCCCAGTCTTTCTATGCAGTTATATTACATTTCTTTGGTTTTGGGGCATGTCCCTGCTGTTTTGTTGTGGCAGGAAGTGAGACTTTTAGTAGCCAAAGCATTCTTTAATTTCCCCTCTAATGAACAGGATTTTATTGCTGTTTTTAAATTTTGGAATCCAGGATCATTAGCAGATTTAGGAAGAATATTCTCTGATGCTTGTAAAGTTTGGGCAATTTGTGGAAAATGTACTTGTCTTTCAGCCTTCTGACTCGTCTTCTGCTACCAGATGATCCGTCACTCAGTCTGAACACCGTGTCTGTCTGAGTGAGTTTTCTGAAGAAAAGCTTGAAGGTCCATGGTGAAAATGTTGTGTCACTAAGAAACGCAGCGCTGACACTGTGCAGGAATTCAGCCTTTTCTTTCACATGACCTCATTTTGCACCTGTCCACTATGTGTGTATCCTAACAGTTTGTTTTAGTTTGTTCAAAGAGGAAACACAGAACAGTGGCTGAGACAGAAGCTCTTGCATGTTCATTGCATGGTAACTAAGTGCTCAAGTGTATACAAAGTGATTTTGTCCAAATTTCAACTGCATTTTCTCAGTGACTGAATAGCTGAGGCAGTAAACAAATGCGCTGCATCAGTGTTCACTTAAAATTATCTAATTTGTCTTTGAAAAGAGGTGGTTTGTGGTGGTTTTAAAATCCTACAGCAAATGTTTCAGCTGTTCAGGCGCCAACCAGTCCAGCACTGATGAAAGGTGTATTTTTATACACCTGAGTATTTTTTTATTCATGCAATAAAGCTGCAGGACTTTTTGGATTTGAGATACACGACTCTTTCAGGCTTTCCGGATCCTTTTTTGAGTGCAGGTGAATTTTTCAGGTCTCCAAGTTTTCCCTTATTCTGATTGTTACCAGATTGCAGCCCCTCTTCACTCCTCTACTGTGAAGGAATAAATGTGTGTTTAACACCAACTCTGAATGCAAATTGTCAGAACTGATTTAATTACTAGAATACTTCCGCTCTTCAGTCATTGTCCACATGTTCTGTTAGTTTTAAAAATGATCCTTCAAGCTCTTAATCTTAAATTTTAAATGTCTTTATCTTTCATTTTGTCTTGAATGAGTGCATCATTCTCCTTTTCTTGCGCTGGTATCTTTTATCCCCCTCTTGCATCCGTGATCCTTGTCCGGCTCTGCTTACGTCCCTCAGGGTTTGTGAAGGATGCGTAGGATAGAGGAGAATGGGTCAGGCACGCTGTCCCTCGCTCTGCTTTTGTCATCACAGATTTGTCATTCTTTTCCCCCATTTTATTGCTTTTCAACACATCATCAGCCCAACCTGCCAACATGAGCCACGCAGCCGGAAAACTGTGTCAGGGATGGGTACAAAAAAAAAAAAAAATTAAATGGAGCGATCTTACACACTCACACATCAGGTTATGTGGATGTCAGTTTCCATAAGGTCGATGACACTGAAGGAAACAAAGGGTTTTCTCCTCGTCATCCACGGGCTAATAGCCACTACGCTCCCTGAAGAAGGATCACCTTCACTCAGGTGGAAAAACACTCACCAAAATCTTTCTCAATATGAAACTAACATGTTAAAATTTTAGGTTGATGGCTTAAAAAAAAAAAAAAAAAAAAAAAACCTTTTATTTATTTATTTATTTTTGTGCATCACCCTTGATTCCTTCCTTCCAGTAGCTGCAGGCGATTGGAAAACGTTTGCTGCTGCGGCCAAGAGCAGAAGGTCTTTCACAGCTCAGTCGAGTGTGAGCTAGTTTCCTCACTTGGACTGGTTGTGATTTTGAGTATGGAAAAAGACAATAATTTAGATTTTTTCCACTCACTTTTTCCAATCTGCTGATGCCATGAATGGAGCGGCTTATTAAATTACAGACTTCCATACCAGGTCAGAGCAGTTTGAGGATAAAAATGTTGCAGACATTAAAGAACTCATATTCATACCTCTCACACTCTACTTCATGCCACACCACAGAAATCACGCTCCTCTGTCATCACTATATTACCACATTTCTATATTATAAACCTCTATACTGCTGCATACTTTAAAAGAATGTCTCTGACTTCTGACCCTGCTCCATTTTTGGAAATTTATTATGTGCCTGTCAGGATGTGTGGTAGTGCAGTAAGTCTGGTTTTCCTGCCAGATAAACGGGCTCTGCATTCTGTCGCAAAGTGGAAAATATGATGTATGGAATAGTCTTCCAAATATTCACAGTTTCTCAGAGGTCACAGGCTCATTCACTTTCATTATGTGCACACAGTTTCTCTTTCATGTGTGGATAATCGCACCATATCAGCTCATTCTGTCTTGTTGCTGATCATAATATTAAGTCATAAATATCAAAAATGCAGCAGTGGCTGGATGCACCCTGAGGATGACGTCATTGCTGATCACTTTAACAGTTGTTATGGTTGTCAACAACTACAAAATGTTAAAACTTCACTTACTCCCCCATACACTCACGCTGAACAGGTGAACAACATGTGTCCATCTGTCCACATCTGCTAAAGATTTTTGAAAAGTCAAAAACCTACATAACAGACAATTCTTGATCGGTATGTTCAAAATGTTCACATTTACAACACAGGCCAGGACCAGTAATTCTTTTGTGAAAATGAGACCCACAACCCAAATGATAGACAGGCCACTGTTATTGCCAACTGCCATGTGGCAGCAAATCTTTCTCTCTGGAAAACCATGGGGGGACAGCAGCGTTGTGGATGATGAAGCAGAAGGATTTAGGGGGACTAGAGGACAGAGAAAAAGAGACAAATATAATTCATCCACTCTAAATTTGTCTCAGAGAGCAACCAAGAGCTCAATGTGGTTCTCATTTTGTGAGCCTTTGTTTGAGTATGTGTGTGTGCTTGCTCACTGTGTCTGTGCAAACGTGCATACTTTATATATGTGAGTGTGCTTGTCAGGATGGATCCTCCATCTGAAAGATAAATAACCATATTACATGGGAGGATCAGGAGAGCAGCTTAGAGCTGACAGCAGATAGGATACTAGACAAATCCACAGGCATTAACTAAGAATCTGGCTCTGATATGGCGACACAAAAACATGCAGATGTCGGCATCATAAAACTCCCACTTCTTAGACACTTTCTGCTCTGCTTCTGCAATGTTTTCCACTCCCAACTGCTTTAACAATCTTACAGTATACCTACAACTGTGATGTTAATCGAGATTGACCTCTGTACACATGATCCCTTCCCCTTCAAAGAAAGAAGTAGTTAGTTGAGAGGATGATATCACTATTGTGTTTGTGCATTGGAGCAGCTATAATCACCATTTCTAACATCAAGAATGGACCACATGACGGCTTGCAAGTGACATGAGTCACTCATAGTTCCCTTTGAATTTGTTTCAGCTCATTGTTTTGTTTTTTACTGCCTGCAATTTCACACTCACTATTCTCATTAGCATCATTGTCAGCCACAGCAGGCAGCTGATTTGAGCAAAAAAGCTCCATAAACCTACTGTTCACTACCTGCACGAAAAAACAGACAAACTTGCAGGTAAACAAATTGCAGCATTTAGCAGCTAAAATGGTCTGATATTATTTCTCAGGATGAGCTAAAAACCAAAAACACAGCTACGAGAGAGTGATTAGAGCTATTCCTTTAACGGAACCCAAAGGTTACTCAAGCTAAAGCAGAAAAATATTTCTGCAGAGGAAAAGAATGCATAATGACAAAACAAAAACAATGTGAGGCTCAATGAGGTGTGTTATTAACCACTCAACCATCATATATTACAACATGGACTGCATTCTCAATGATTCCACTAGTCCATTAAGCACCCAAATGTAAAACACAGACCAGTCAAACAGCGAAGAGGGTGCATCCTTGACAATAGTTAAAACAGCAATACCTTACGTAACGCATCTATGACTAAAATCATATAGCAGATGCACATCAGGCTAAAGTCATTTTCAAGCCCTGCCACACTGAAAACCACTCACCTCTGCCTCCTTTCAAGTAAAAACCCAGCATCATATGAAGTTTTAAGGTTACAACACATTTCTGAAATAATGTTTTATGGTGGAACATTGGCGGGCTTTGAGAGGGCTTGTACTGTACACAAGTGCTGTAGAGTGGGTCAGTGTGCACACAGTGGAGCAGACACAGGAGGCCTTCAGAAGCCAACAGATAAACTGTTTAGATGTGTTTGTACACAGTGCACGTCTGCTCGCTTCATTCCTTCCCTGCACTTCATCATTTGTGTTATTGTGAACGTTACACTGCACTTTTGTCTCCTGAAATAAAACAAACACTTTGAGATGACATTACAGTATCTGCTGTCTCACCCAGCGAAAAAAAATGGATGATGAGTGAATGCTTGTGGAGGCAAAATGTAAGTTTAATGTATTTTTAATGCTTTCTTTCCATCACAGTGACATATCACCCCATGCTAAGGTAGTTAAGGGCCATCTTGAAATAGTGTAAGGCCTGCCATTTGACGACAGGAAAATAAATAACAAGAAAGAGGTTCTGCAACTGGGAGAGAGATGGACAGACAGAAAGCAAAGGAGGAGACAGAACCGCTGATTGAAGTGAGTTAGTTTTCCTGGCTTGGTAATATGATTGTACTAAAGCCTTCTTTGGTCTCAGCTCCATCTTTGTTCCTCTGGGTGATTAAGACAAATAAACCATGGGATCAGACTAAGGCAGGCTCTGGAACACAGAACGGAGGAAGACAGGACAGATTTGAACATATTTAGTACAGCCCTGCTTAGTAGGTGAAAGCAAACGGGAAGCCAGTGTACCGGACTGTGGAAAATAATCACCCACTCCACATCACATCATCACATCATTTCACACTTACTGAACAGAAAACAAATGCCACAGTTTACAGTAAATGATGTAACAGCCTGAAAATCAGTGGTGTGACACTTTCTAGAGAAACTAGTCGCTCCTTCTTTCCATTTTTTGATTCCTTCATTTATCTGTGAAACCATCTGGATCATGAGGTAGAAGAAAATGGCTCTGCCAATGAAGAATTTCACTGGATGTGAACCAGAGTAAATCAACGTGTGACACAGGATGAAGTAAGAGGCACTACATCGACACAAAGCAGTCCTTGTTCGACCTCACAGGAGATGCATATAACTCTCAACAGGTATCTGTGCAGGGTTTCATCTATTTGTCTTCATGTCAAACAGTGCAAGTCTGGCGCTGCAGCAGTGCTGCTTAGTGTGTCGTGTGCTGGCACAACATTCCTAAAATGACAGATTGAGAGAATGAAAGAATTAGAGAAAGAAAGAATATGATTGTTTAAGCTATAAAAAAAAACAATGGTTAGAGACGGATGATTGTGTGCCAATGTGAAACACAAGACAGAAGCCCCTTTTCTTACAGGCTGCCCATGTGGAGATCTACGGTCTCCTCCCCTTGTTTTCCCTTTTGTCTCCCGTCTGTCTCTCCCATCTGTCTTGTCTAGGCTGTGTTAATGCAGGGCATGACTGACAGGTTAGGCCCGCCTCTCGCCTCCTGAGCGCAATTGCATACAATCCAGCAATCAGACCCATCTGCCTATTCAGTATATAAGCATCCGTGTTCCAGCCGGCATTCGTTGAATCATCAGTCTACCTGCATGGTAACAACCAAGAACCAGTCATAGACTCCTTTTTGTCTGTCTGTGCTCAGGTGCAAAGCCCACACCTGTCTTCGTCTGTGCTCCTCGTGTCTGCTCTCACCTGAGGAAACTGGGCTTGTCGCTTCCTGGACTCAGTACTCTGGATTCCTCAACGCTCCTGGATTCACCTGTTGCACATTCTCATATTGTCAAATTAAAACTGTTAACCTTTCTCGACTCCTGTCTCGTCTGTCTGAGCTCGGTGTTTGGGTCCTAAAAACTATACAAACTCTAACAGCCCATAAGAATCAGATCTGAAAATTCCTCCAGCTTTGCCCAAAAAAGTCCAGATGTTCCTCTCCTAACAAGAAAAAGAGTTTATCCAAAATGTCCTTGGTGAAAGTGTACATGTGGCAGGACTGTGTTTTGTAACTTCACTGAATTGAATTGGAGAAACAGAGAGGGCACATGGGACTTAAAGGGAAATTTAGATTTATTATAACTAGGGTCCGAGGTCATTGGACTCATGTTACACAAGCTAATTGTTGAGACCTGGAAACATTACATCACTTAAAAGACGTCAGACGAGCCAAGAAACATGAGCAGCCTGATGATCATACAGGTTGGAAACAAGCAAACAGTTTAGGCAGATTATCAAGAAATATAAAAAACAGTACTAATCCGTTATTTGCACAGGAAAACTGCCACAGTATGCACCATCAGTCAAAGGTGAACCAGGAAGTCAGTCCATAAACTAAATGTTTACAACAGTCTCACATGTTTTTTTCTCTGTGATGTCAAGTCCCAGATCTCAGGAGTAAACCTGTGTGAGCAAAATATCAGTCCATTCATCCATCGCTTTGGTTGTGTGGCTGTAAAACAGGATAAAACGCAAAGCCCTTCAACACATCACAGAAATATGAAGAAATATAGAAAGTAGGAAGGACACAAAACAATTTCCTAGTAAGTTTAGTTATGAACAAAAATAGAAACACCAGAAAACATTAATCCTACAATAAACAGAAACAAGCTGTGAACACCTTCATGGTGATATTGTGCACTTTTTAGCAAACACTTGTTTATTTAGACATCCAGCTGTTATGGAGAAACATTATCATTGATTTGTTCTAAAAAATATCAATTTTCTGTCTTTTAGTTTTAGGTGATGGGATGCTAAAAAGGAAACCAGAAGATGTGATCTGACACTTTGGATGTCGGGGATAGATTATACTTTCTTCAACAGTTGTTTATTATAAAGAATAAACAAGGCTTTTCTGTTACTAGTGATTTACTGAGGGATACCCTTAAGCCGACAGGGGGACTCACGAGCCAGTGGCCAGTGGTTGTTTACTATGTTTTCAGTCTCGCCTAATGACAAAAACACTCCATTCTCCTTCACATGGAAAGTGGATTTTTCTGCTCAGCAGGGGAGGATTACACATGACATAAGCTTGGGAAGAATTGGCTTCCACACAAAGACACAGAGACTGTGACTTGATGCATTTGGAAAATATTCAACATGTAACGATAACTTATCGCCACCACCCTGCAGCTTCACAAGCAGCAACAAATCCAATGTGGACAAACGTGTGGGATTATAGACAGTTTTACACTGAGGGCAGGCATTCAGGGTTTAGAGATGCTTTGCTAACTCCAAAGTTATGACTTTTACCATCTTCCAAACACCTTAAAAACAGAAAGACTAAATATCAGAGCTATTCTACCTCATGAGGGCAATGATACTTAAGTTTCTATTAATCCTTTGGCCCTCAGAAACAATTGGTTTTGCATGTTTTAGTCCATTAACCACTGTTTAACTTTCCATTTTCCAAAGCACATCATAAGGTGTTTTTAATTGATTTTCCTAACTTCCAGGAAGCGTTTGGTTTCAGTTTGCTATAAAAATCAACTTGACTTTTAATTTGCTTGAGATGCAATCCATCACAAAGAATATTTTATGTTATGATTGGTTGTGGATTCATTTATTTGCAGTGTTTTTTTTGTTTTTTTTTTAATGTGTCTCATTGCTGTGCTCCAGGACACTCTGAAATCCACACTTTGAGAGTTCAACTGCTGAACAAAAACTTTCTACAAATATTTTTTGTAGTTTTGTTTATTGGTAATTGCTAAATCTTTTTGACATGTGGTCAGTTTAAAACAGCAGAAAGACAGAATATTTAGCGTTTGACCGCATTAACTTCATTGATTTTTGTAAATATCTGCTTATTCTGAATTTGAACTTGCAGCAACATGTTTCAAACAAGTTGGGAAAGGAGCAACAAAAGCCTGTTTACCACAGGTCAACAGGTTAACTGGTAACAGGCTTGAGTGGTAAACCAGTTACACATTCTGCCACAAAATGGATTTTGCAATACCATCATTGCCATGATAAATGTTTTAGCATATTGATTATTAATGTGCACAATGTGAGCAATAACACGCAGGTAGAGGGCTACAGATGTACTCATAGCACTGGAGTTACATCTGGTATTTTCCCTGCTATATTGTGGAACATAACTTTATGAGCAACACACACCAATTTCTCTGTTATTGACTGCAAGAACTCACATGAAAGTCTCCAATTACTATCATCATTTCAGGAAGCGAAGACCCAGTGGACACAACAACAACTGGTAAACCTTAAGCTAGCGTCGTGTGTGTGCTTTTAATATAGATTTTTTTTGTTTATTTTGCTGATTAGCCTGTTGAATTTGCTGTTAACACACTCCATGGCTAATGTGGCTAGCACCATCTATTGCAGATCCACACGCTGGAGCAATGTTGGTGTATTTAATATTGACAGACAGTCAAGAGAAGCTGTGCGGATGTTAAGCCTCATTTGAGGCTGTTTTTTCACTCTGCTTTTTGTGTCGTCTCACATAGTCCTAACATTACCTTCACACTTCACACTGATCTATGATTACAGTTCATTTGCCTTTGACTGCATTCGGTTTTTCTTTACATTTTACAGAATGTCACAGTTTTTTTCAGCTTTATATGAAAACAAGGGAGTAATCACCGCATGGATCTGACAGTGATGAAACACAAAGCAGGAGGTCCTGATGCACAGGCAGGTTACCACTGTCAGCAGATAGGGGACTGAATTCCAGAAAAAGCAAAGGCACACTGCTTCATACTGAAGTTAAAATGCCTTTGTTATAGTGGCTAAATGATTAAAAACAAGATATATATTGACCACACACTGGTTTTCCTCTCAGTCAGAAAAAACACACACAGACAATTAAGTACAATGTTCAGTCACCCGCGTAATCACACATGATTACTTATTCTTTTGTTTTCTGACAGTGTTCTTGAACATGTACGCAATTACAAGAACAGACTTCATCCATTGTCAAGAGGGGAACACAAGTGAAAACGATCAGATTCCTGGAGCGAAGCCTTAACTTCACTTAAACATGCACAACTGCTTCCAGCAAAGATCAGAAAAGTGAATGTATACACACCTGCAAGGCTCCCGCAGTCGATGGAAGTAGAGGCTGCAGTGAACTGCACATAACCTGACATCGTGTGCAGCATGTGGGAGATATTCTCCATGGCAGCAGTCAGGGCCAGGTCTGTAATGACCATGCTAATGCCTGATTGCATTTAATTTGATACAAATGAGCACATTATCCAGCAATTTACCAGGAGCAATTATTATATAATACCTCACTTCATTAACAAACAGGGTATCATGACTGGCATGTCACATCTAACACAAGAGTCAATAGTGAGATGGGAATTTTTTTAATCCCCTCTTTCTCTATTTCTCTCAGGGGATCGTATACTCTCTGCTGTAGAGAGGAGATGTGCTGCTGGTGCAATAAACTATAATTCCCCAAAAAACTGTTGAAAGATTTCTGACAGAAACAGGCCAACATCTAATTGGGCCTGGAGAAGAGGGAAGTTCTAACTCTTAAGTCTTTTTTTTTTTTATCCATCTCTGTGTTTCCCATTAAAATAGTTTCCAGCCACTGAAAAGAGGATTTGAAACAGCCAGCCTCAGGTAATACCTGCTGGAGCGTTTGCCAGACAGTTGGGCTGAACTCTAGACCCTGGTTCTGGTGTTGGACTAGTTCCAGTAACTCTTCAGCCTTTCAGCTAAGTCTATGCTATTTATTTATTCCTCTTTTTAATCCAAAATACACAAGTCACTCTGTGTGTAATAGCTCGATTTTTCACTTCTTCATGCTCTTTCACTTGGAGCAGAATACTAATTGTTACACTACAGGAAATGTAATTTGAAATTGAACTTGCTATATTGCTATATTGAATTCAGTAAGTGTAATAGGCACTAAGGTAAGACTCACCCAGAGCCAATGTGTCATGTGTGAAATAAGACATTTAACAGAAGACGAAATATACACCAAAATGGTTCAATCTGTAGGGGCACATGATTTTTGTCCAGCTGGAAAAATTCTGTCTGTTACAGGAGAGTCATACTTAGAGGACCATCTTGATTGCACATTTTTAATCAGGGGAATGACAAGACAAAGAAACACTAAGTTTGGTGAACAATTAAAAAAAGGTGAAATATATAAACCATAACAATAATCAACAACTGGCCTAATATGTCCAAAACGTTTTTAAAGATACATTTGATGAATTAATTAAACTGTGATTGTCAAGTAGTAGTGTGCGCTACAGAGGTCACTGTTACATAATCGAACACTCCCACGACACAGACCCTGTCCCCAGCATCATCGGAGGACACCTGGTTGGACCTGTAGTTGCAGGTAGCCTAGCGATAATAGCTTTTTGTTTCCATAAGCGTCAGCTGTCAGCCAGATGGCCGGCCATTAAAACTTTTCCAGCCAATTAACTTTCTTACTGTTTCAAGTCACGTCACTGTCACTTCTTAGATTTTAGATAGCCCTGGAGAAGCACTGATTTTTACCCTGAAACTGCTCTATTCAGTGTTTTAACTAGTTTTACTTAGAATACAATGGTAAAGGTGGTTGTTTAACAATGAAGACAACAACTCCCATCATCCTACGCTACTTCACGTCATCATCAATCTCCATCTTTGCTCATTGTTTTGATTGGACGACCCTTTGAGGCAGAAAATTACATATTGTACATTGAAGCCTCCCAAATTGTTTAAGACCATGCATTTTCATTTCACCTGTCATGTCCTCAGACATGTCCTCTTGCTTGTGAGGTTGAATTGAATGGAAAGTCCTCCTTTTTTTTTTTTTGAATGATACAAGGCATAGCGCTCCCAGGTTTGATATACATTTGACTGACAAAACAGGTGTTCTAACCATGAATGTTGTGATTATCGCTAACTACACAGGAAATTGCCTCGAACCAGTTGGAAATGGACTTGGATTTATCCATACACTGTGTAGTCCATGATTTAACCTCATCTATGGAAATTTCAAGGAAAGAAAACACCCCATATTGCAAGTTACAGTATGTAAGGCGGGATGCAATGGTTTCAACAGCCATATTCATGTTAGTGTTTAGAAGTCACGCCCGTTTGTCTTACAGTCTGAATAAGTGTGAAGTAGATTATTGTTTCCCAGGGCTATTGCATGGGAATGACAATAACAATGTCAAATGTTGATCTGGGCCCAAATGTGTAAATGACAACTTAAGGACATATTGTTGAGCACCCCATTCCCATGGACAGTGACATTGACGAGAGCCTTGAATTTCTAACAATGTTAATATGTTTACTTTCAGCAAAAGGCACCTGAACTTGCTAAATAGCCAGCCAGCCAAACCCAAACTTTGCGTAGCTTATCCTTGTTGTCTTTTGTCCGACTGCTTCAGCTACAAAACCCTAACAGTTGAACTGATATTACAGGTTGATCAAATTCACCTGCCACTTCTCAAATTCACCTGTATTTCACTGGTGGTGGGCATTGATTTCCAAACTTGGACATAGGTAGGAACAATGGCATATAGGACCTTAAAAGAGTAAAATAAATTATGCACATAACAGGCAGTCGGTGTAGGATTGTAAGGGTGGGAGTGATATGGTCTTGTCTCTTAGAATCTATTAAAAGTCTGGCAGCTGAGTTTGGGCAGAAGATGGCCTTGTGGCTAAATGCAGGGAATTCAAATAAGCCAGATGTGATGAGATGAAAGCATGTATGACTTTTTCAAGGTAAGCTTTAGATTTTAAAAAAATAAATAAATAAATGTTTGCAATGCTGCTGAGTGGGAGAAAACATGATTCTACTATGTTGGTGATTTGTCTGTCAAAGCAAAGCTTAGCTGAATTAAAGGACCTCAGGTATAGACTCACTGAGCCAGAGAAAGTTTTGTGACATCCAGCATTTGATATCAAAGATAAGACATAACATGAGAAAATGTGTTTATGTTGCTACCAGACAACAGAACATAAAGTTCCATGCTGTCCACATAACAGTGGAAATGAATATATATTCCTACAAACAACATGACCCAAAGGAAGAAGAGAAAGAGAAAATAGCATGGGGCCAAGAAGTGACCCCTGGGGAACACCACATGGGGGGAGGGCAGGGCATGAGGAGAATTCTCCCGTTATAACAGAGAAAGGTCTGTCAGAGTGGTAGGAGAGAAACCAGCACAGTTTTCAAGGCAATTCGTAAGAATATGGTGGTTAACCATATTGAACTCAACCTGAGCAGAATTAAAACTGAACAAGGCCCAGAATCAGCGGTGCACAGTAACTCATTGGTAACCTTGATAAGAGCTGTTTCTGTGCTGTGCTGGGCACGGGATCCTGATTGATATTGCTCAAAACATTACTGTTATTCATGTGTGAGATTAATTTAGAGGCAACAGACTTTTCTAAAAATGTAGATGAAAGATTGAAACTGCTTTAAAATTGTTTAAAATAAGGTTAAGTATCGGTTTCTCCAGGAGAGGTTGAAATATTGCATTTCTCAAAGTGCATCGGATGGATCCTGTAGACAATGAGCAGTTAATAATAAGTCAAATTTGTGGCCCAACAGTCTGAAATACCTCTTTCAGAAATCTTGTGGGGATAATGTCTCATTGGCAGGTGAAGCAATTCAAGTGGGAGATTAACTCCTAGCATTTAAATTTGCTTAAAGTGAGACATACTGGTAGGGGGTTCAGCACAGAGGAGGAGATTTCTGGTCACAGGTGTGATATGAAGCCTAATGTCATCTATTTTATTTATGCAATGATGGAAAACTGAAACTGAACTGAACTGAACTGCTCACAAATCACAATGGATGCTTCCAAATACTGGCTAGGAGCAGGTTTAACCACTGAGTTGATTGCCTGAAATAAAATCTTAGGGTTGTGACAACTACTAACAGTCAAATTTGAGAGATAAGAATACCTTGCTTTTTAACTGCTTGCTGAATATTTAAATTTAAATTTAAATTCAAATTATGCAGGAAAACACTGACAGAGACACCTCTCTGTATTACAGGCAGAAGCAGCTAAGAACTCTCTGCAGAAACCGAGAGCAAATGCAAGTAGATGGCCTATGAGCAGGAAGCAGGGCCAAGATATTAGGGTTACATCACCGCCTGTTGGTTTGGTATGCTTTGGACAGTGCTTCAATTGTGTTTTGCATTTTCGTATGGATACAGATTTTTTTAACAATACTTGAGTAGAGAGGAAACCCCATTTTAAAGAAACTAGTCATTAGACTAATCTTAAACTACAATATATACCTGGTTCCTGGTCAAAGCTATACAACTCATTCAAAGCTTAATGAATCTTCATGAAGGCTTCGGGACATAGATGAAGGAACCTATCAAGTGCGGCATGTTTGATAGACAAACAATAAAGCTAACTTAATGGACATGAAAATGCATTTCTGAGCTGTGCTTTATTGTTTTGATCCTAGTCCTTGACTTGTGTGACAGAGGGCCTGTCTGGACAATTGTTGCTGAGGCCATAGATAGAGGGAAAAGCAAAGACCTCCAGGTCTACAGTAATTGTGACCGACAGGCGAACAGTCAACAGCTTAAAAAAACTACCCCCTCTTCCAAAATCATACCCCATACCCAGACAGATGCAAATATACGCATGCTGCTATATATACTGTATATATCCACATTTTGCCTCAAACTTTCATTATATTACAAGCAGATGGATATGTGTGGGCAGCTTTTGCTGAAGCATGGTGCTCACAAACCACATTGTGTGTCAACAAACAATGGAGAGACGTCCACAACAATCAGAGTGAAGGACAACCAGCATATGAAGAGGTCTAAGTAACATCGTGTTACACTATGCCTGATACAGAGTACAAGACTGGGTTGTTTATCTTCAGTAGACAGGTTGGTGCATAAGCCACAATCTCTTGATTGCACACACTGGTTAAAGCCTTGGAAGATTTGTTTGGGCAAAGGACCATCTGGTTTCCATATGTCTTTCAGAAACAACCCTTATTATTGGCTGAAAACCAAAAAGTTTCAGCAATGCTAAGACCAACAGTTGGCTGAGGGGCTCGTTGCTTCCTGAAGAGAGCAGAAAGCTCTCTGATCTAATAAAAACAGAAAGATGGATGCATCACAAAAGCACTGTTGCACCCAAGAGTTTATTCAAAATGAACATAGCAGAGCTTTTAAAAGAACTGATTTTTTGCACTATACAGGTAACTCTTATTGAATATGATCTTACTGCACAACATCCCATATCCCATTAACTACATAACAAACTGCTGATCAATTTTGATCAATGATGAATTTTATGTATGTATTTTCATGTTTTGAGTCTTTTTACTGAGAGTTAGATAAGAAGACTGATGCAACTCCTACATTTGAAACCCAGTAAGAAGCTGCAGCCAACAGCCAGTTAGCATATCTTAGCACAAAGACTGGAAACAAGTGGGAAACTGCTAGCTTGGCTAAACTAAACTCACCTGCAAGACCTCTAAAGCTAATTTGCACTAATTAACACACCTGTATTGTTACATTGTTGGCTTAATTCATACATAAAACAAAGTGTATGAAGGGCTCATTGTGGTTTTATGGGGGATAATGTGTCTGATACTTAATTCCCTTTATAACCATGTGTCACTTCTACTTTTCAGAAGGTGGATTTTATGACATTATTTCCAAAAAAAAAAAGTCAGACTATTCCCTTAAATAGATAAAAATAAATAAATAAAGATCTGCCTTTATGGTGAGATAATCTGAACGTTTCAGAGCCAAGCATCCAGTGTCAAGAACGATAGTTTGGACAGCTGAGAAGTACTCTCAAGTGTTGTGATTGAATACATGAATAAATTATTCATAATTTACATAAATATCTTGAAACACAAAGATCCATTGAAATCAAGTGTTTTCTCCCTTGCTAGAATCATCAAAGGTTACAAATAGTTCAGGGACACGCTTTGGCTAATATGAAAGTTCCTTCTGACCCCATGTGGCCAAGCCAGATCCGTCCTCACAGTTATCACCGAGCCCATCAGGACACAGATCATGTCACTCAGCCAGTTGGACTTGAGCACAGCAAGGAACGTGCCAGGCTACAATATTCTATCAGATTTTAAAGTCAGTGCAGAAAAGAATGTAGATGGAGAGGTTAAGATGAGAATACAGGGGATGAAGTTAGACAGAGTGAAAAGAAAACATGGAGATCCGGGAGGAAAAAGCTAAGTGGATAAAGAGAGAAAAGGAGTATTGTAATCACAGATGATTTAAAACATCATCTCCTGTTAAACCCAGAATGTTATTCCTGCTTAGATTGGTTGGTAAGACACAGCTTCCTGCTCACAGCACCACATATCTAAAATATTATCGCAGTCGACCACAGATATGATGAGAAATACCTCAGCAGAAGGGCCAAGCAAAGCAAACCGAGGGACTGAAACACGGTAGGGTCAACACAGAAACAGTTGTACAAAATCTGTTCCTCACTTGCTTTGAGATCCTTCCTTCACCCCTCTGCTGCACCGCATTTCAAGAGACATCGATCGCATTGTCACCCTGTTGGAGAGACTATTGTTATCGATCAGCTGGAAGTCTAAATGTCTTCCCTTCTTCGGTACATTTAAAGAAATGCTCAATATTTTGGGAAATGGGCTCTATCAATTTTTGTCAAGAGTTTGTTAAGGTCGATAGTTGATATTTTGGCCAATATCAACTTATAACAGTGGCATCGGTGTATATGTCAGCTGATAAGTAACAGGACATACCAGTAGAGAAATGTGGAATGAGGCTAGAGGTCATTTAGAAACAGTAAATCCACTCTACAGTGTGCCCACTGCTGATTTTCACACTGTAAAATTTCCCTCTCAGTACATTATGCATTCACCATCCAAGACTGACATCCAAGACAGAATATTATACTCCAGAAAGTTTCAGGATGGTTTCAGCCAGCATCGCTGCAGTAAGCTGCGCTGGTCGTTTGCATGTGATGTTTGACAGACGGCCCCACAGGTTTTACGGCTACTGGGAGGCCCAGGTAAGCAGCTTGTCCCAAGAGGAAGAGAGAGGAGCACAGTGTGACTGACAGAACTGAACCGTCTGCTCCTCATCTGTTACGCAACACAATCTTTCAACATGACACACAGTGCGTAGTCTATTTCCCATCTTTTTTGTCCCATAAATAACAGAGTAAGATAAAAGTGCCATATGTGTTTAACAGAGATGGTTAAGGTCACACAGGTTCTCCAACCTCAGTTACATCCCTGTAGTTGGTTAGATAAGCAGCTCAAAAAAGCTGTTGTCTTTTTTCCTGCTGTTTTAACTGAACATACTATTATGGTTTTACTTGTTTTAGCCCACTCAGTAAAAGTTGTGTATATTTTGCTCTAAATCCATCCAAGTTTTTTGATTGACTTCCTGCCTTCAGGCATCCACTGCTGTCAATTAATTTCAGCACGCTAAGAAAAGCTTAGTCGAGATAGCCAATCAGCCACAGTGAACATTTATCTGGCTTCATTTTTTGCCAGAGTTGCATTGATGCATGGTAGCACAGTTGCGAGCTAGGGATGTTTTGGAAAATCTTTCTTGAAAGTGCATTCAAGGAAACTCACAGATACTAATGTTTTAATGCAAAAAAGCACCGAACTCACATCATCCTTTTCCTGGCATCCATGTTTGGCCAAGCAGGAGTTTTCAAATAAATCACTAATGCACGCTGCAGTATTATGGCTTAAAAAACTGGACTTCGTTTTCATTATGATGGATTATGCTGTGCAAGTTTCTGGTCTCCATGAGTTAATTATCATCCTGTGGTGAAATTGCCAGAAACCCATGGCTGACTGTACTGTGAGATATCTGCTTCAGTCTTCTGGTATGCTTTAGAAATGGTCAGCAGTAGACTTTTGCTGAATAGAATAAAACAGGTATGATCCATTAAAGACTGCTTGCACAGTACTGATTAATGGATTACTGTAGGAAATGGCAACATGACAACGTAGGAGATGTCTTCACCTGCATGTATGAGCATCGGTGAATAATGAGAGTGCCAAATTTTTATATAGGTCATGAATAGGTCATGAAACACTGCTTGGGTCAACTGTGGACTCTATTCTTTTCTTTAAAGCTGCTGTAAAGTACCATCTCCCATTTCAATTAAACTGTTTGTAAAACCAAATGAAAATGGTCCAGTCTAGAGCATCAAACTGCCAAGTGCTGTGAAAACAATACTGGTTAACAGATGGGAACAGAAAAAAAAAGGAAAAACAGAGGAACCCCAAAAAGCCACCTCCCATGACTATTACTCAACAAAACAAAAGTCCAGAGGGAAAGCACAAACCCTGCTTAAAATGTACTTATTTAATTCATCAAGTAGCATAATTATAGCCTCAAGATTGCAGAGCAATAAATAACAATTCCTCCTTAAAGGAAAAGCATTAATTCTGCACGTGCAGAATGGATGTAGTGAACATTTACAGAAAGATGAGAGAAAACTAATTATCGAGACTCTGACCAATTATAATCTCAAAGGGTTTGTGTTTGCTTCAGCTTCCTGATGATGATGATGATGATGATGATGATGATGATGATGATGAACAGTCTGATAGTTCTGCTACTGCCTGCTGTTTACAGACTTAAATTAGACACTGTATCTCCTCTCTCCACATGAGCAGAGGGCTTTTGGTCCTATCTGGTTTCTACACCTGCACACTGTCACAAACCAGTTTCCTTTTCCACACTAACAAATGTTGCCTTGATGCTCCTCCTCAAAAGTCACACACACACACTACACACATGGCACACATGTGATTAAAATGTAAATGGGGAACGGTAGCCAGTCACAAATGTCAATTTCAGTTCCAGAGGCAAGAAAGCCTCATTCAAAATCCCACTGACATTTGTAACAACACTAGTAAGTCACTAATAAGTCATGAATGAATCACATAACTTCAAAGTCATTAAGGTTTCAGCTTCTTTTAGCAAGTGCTGTGGTGGATGACAACTTGACTTAGAATATGGAAAATAAACCCCAGGAACAGTTTTTCACATGGACCACTGAAGGAAAGGCTGAATGAGAGTTACAGAAGATATTGGTACAGAGGCTAGCCTCAGCGTAATTCCTGAATTTGACTCTGTGGCTTTTCATAAGCTGCCAAGATCATAGCCCAGCATTAGGGTCAGTATGGTGAACAGCGGTCTGATGTTGAGTTTGACCATTTCCCATTTTGACTCCTATTTTAGACACTGATGTCACAGGGAGAGTACATTTGGGAATGATTGAGTATTGTTATTCCACATAGAAAGCCACCAAAGAAAATAAGGAGGGGCGTTTATGACTTTGATCGAAATTCGTCCTGGATCCTGTCTTGTCCTCTATGACATTGCAGTCTTCCCTCATTAACAGTCAACATGGAGCAAGCAGTTATGGAACCAAAACAACAAAGAACTGCGGATGATCACTTATGAACTCACAAAACCAACACTGCAAAATCCTAATCTCATAAACAGAGAGCCTTTATTTATGATAGGGGAGTAAGAACTCATTGTTTGTCCTTATGTCTAACATTTAACACCGCGGCCACTAAAAGCTAATGTGAATGACATCAGTTTGTGAGCTCATTGGATATATGAGCAGCTTCTTCCCAGTCCAGAAAAGATATAGCTGTCCCTTACTATGAAATGATGTGTTGATGGGTTAGAGGAGGTTTCCCTGCAACATCTATTCCCTGTGAGGAACTGTGTGTTCCCATCCGGCCCTGCAGAGGACAGAGGGTCTGGAACAAGACAGCTGAGATCATGTTTTTCACACTCTTGATTTAGAAGGTCCAGTGCAGTTATAAATAATGTCCTGCAGTTAACGCTCCGTTACACCCATACAATAGCAAAGGGACATAATTGGAAAAGAAAACTGAAATTCACTCTGCATTTTTTATGCCAGTGGGGACAAATGCCTCATCACATCTAAGGGTTTTTTTTGACTGTGCAGGCCGCTAACTGTGGGTAAGTATTTGTACAACACAACAACAATCACCAAAACAGAGGGACAACCAGCGCCAAACGTCCATCTGATAAATAGCCAACAGCTTAGCGTTTCAGCCAAAAAACCTGTTCTGAATCGACCCCTGATTGAAGAGGGATGACAGTACAAGCTGTTTTTGACTTTAAGCCTCATTCTCTTGTATAGATGCTCAGGTTTTCTCTTAAAACATGTCTTCCCACATTGAAATTTATAATATCAATCAATCTGATAAAGGAGAAACAGCTTCCTTGAGGTAAAAAAATATGCTGCCAGATGAGTATACAATCTGTATACATAGGAGTTATTCACATGTAGGGCGTGTGTGGAGATTGTGGAATAGCTCACTAATTTGAACATAAATTCACTAAATTAACTAACCTGAACAGTTCAAAAATACTGTAACTCAAACATTAACACTTTTGGAGCATGGTGGTGAAGGGTGCTTGAGCTCATCTGTAGGAGCTGTGGGTGCATGTCAGACAGCAGAGGTTGGGAACAACTGTGTGGGCTATGGTATAACTTATCTGCCTTTTCTCACTGTGATCGTCAATAGGATGGAACTAAACTCTCAAAAATGGGAATAAAGAGCAGAAAAGCGTTTTTCATTACAGTGCCACAAGTGTTTCCCCTGCAGACTACCTTGGACAGTTCTGCATCACAGCTAATGGCACTACACTCATCACACAGACACACAAACACACAAACACACACACACACACACACACACACACACACACACACACACACACACTACTTCCCAACAGGATAAGTGCTCATCCCAGAACATCTGTGTGGTATAAATCACCCTCAGAGAGGTTACCTCACAAACCACCAGGCCGCGGAATGAGAGAGAGAAGCCCTTGGCAGCAACCATCAAGCAAGAGAAAGGAATTTAACATTCACAAACTGCAATACATCACTTTTTAATTGCCAAAACATTAAAATTATGCTTCAAGTGGGATTTGGGGATGAGAAGTAGAAGAAGGCTGAAAAATGGAGTGATGCAACAGCAAGTTGAAATCAACTCCCCATAATGCTAAACGCATCTCAAGAGGTCTTGGATGCCACTACAATACTATGAATTATATTTTGCACAAAAGGAAATCCAAATACTATGCTTTACTGGGAACTGGCTTAACCTCATCTATAACCTTGGATTTTAGGGCTGTATCATTGAAGCTTACATGAACTACATTTCAGAAATTCTCTAAAAATCTCCTTAGAGAAAAAACTACAGACACTAAAAAGGAAAAGTGTGTTTTATCATTCCTGGTTAAATGCCCCCAGCAGCTCTCAGGCTACGTAGATGGAGAATTGTTTCCATATAACTCATCACATCTTGCATAAAGTAGTAACGTCAGCATTAAATCACAGGCTGAGCACTGAGCCATACAGCAGCCTGCTACACAACAAGAGCCACACACTTTGAACACCACATAAGCTTTCCTAATAAAGTCTCCTTATCGAACTTAGATCTAACTTAGCTTGTTGAATGAGTGAGCAAACGTTCACCAGGAAAAAGTACACTGCTAACGTCAGTTTGCTGTCTAGATTGCAAGGTGGCTACTCAGCTGCAGCACATTAAACAGCATATATCAACTTACCAGCAAACATTGCTTCAGTCCACTTTAATGCTGGTGTGATGCTTGTTCAGTGCCATAACAAACAAACCGCTGTCTGCACATGACTTGTAAGCTACAGCAGTTTGTTTTACTTTATCTCTCGTATCCTGTCAGCTGCTGTCAATCAAACACTGACACCAACACGCTCGTCCAGCGTAAGGGAAGAAAAGGAGCATTTGTGTTATTTCAGCACTGACCTTTTTTTGTTCCTAATAAAAAAGATTTAAGAGCACAACTGGAAAAAACATGCTGATGTTATTTTACGGCAAAAATGACTACATTAGTGGACAGCGTCAGACCTAAAGTATATTGTTTAAACATGCTGTACTAACTTTGCAGTTTAAGAGCTCGAGAATGTGCCGTTGTCATGTTTCAAATAAACAGGAGGCAGTGAGAGTGCACAGCGTGGTAAAATAAATATATCAACTTGCAAATTTTCACGATTAGCAGTTTTCTGCCAGCATTCCTCTCTGGCCTTATGTGCAGCAACAGTGTAGAGTCAAATGATGCTTTTGTTATGGGAACACACACAGCCTGATGAAGAAAGAAAGTTGGTAACCTTTGCTGTGATACACCGTATCTGTGATTGGGGTTTTAGGTTTGTCGAGCCAGCTCACACAAAGAAAGACCGGCTATGTCAACTGGCTTTGCAGCACAAATGTCTGGTAGTTGTCAACATTGCCTGTTGGATGGTGCTGAGCAGGTAAAGCCCACAGTGGGTTGTTAGAGCTCTCCCAGAGTGGCCAGAGGGAACCAAAACAGTAAAGCTTCAGTATGGAAAGCCAAACAGAGAGCACATTATTGCTAATTCACTTACAGCAGTTTGATAAATAAGGTCCCTGGACTGAGTGTTTTATAATTTGTAGATTTGGGCCTGCGGCCATGACAGGACTTGTGATGCTAATGATGACTTCTATCAGCAAGTGAACCCTTCATCACCCATTACATGCACTACACTGCTGGTGAGACACGTGGGCCAAAAAGAGAGCAGTAATCCAGCCACGTGCCTTTTCGGATTCTTTCTCCCTCAGTCTGATTCGCTCTCCTCTCCAGTCCTTCTCCTGCTGAGACACACCCACAGAAAACATACTGGAGATGTTAATGGGTCCACATCAGGCTTAGGAAGAAAATAAACAGTCAGAAGATATAAAAGGAAATGATGAGAGGAGGGACTGGTGCAAGAGAGGTTGAAGGGGAGCATCGGACAGTGCAAATGACAGAGAGAGATCAAAGTGAGGATATCAGTCCTTGGAAAGTAGATGACTTCCATGAATATGCCATGTGCCATAACTTCTTGCAGTAAAACATATTATTTATCCAAGCAGAATTGACATGATCTTCAATGACAAAAATGTTCCCAAACAGCTGCTGAGAGCAACAAATAAAGGTCTTGTAAATGGGGTCACATTCAGGGGTACCAGCATGCCAGTAGCAAATGACTGAAGTGATGGGAAAGTCTTTTCATGCTGCGCAGGTAGAGGAGATAAACTTCAGGGTTTCTGTGCAGTGTTTCACAGCCAGCTGTTGAGGGTCAGGGCTGCGCTTCCCGCTAACTCATTTATCTGCTCATAAATCTGCAGACTTTTATAAGACACTTAACAAGAGTCCACACAGACACAAGGGAATGAGTGGCAGACGTATTGAGACATCAAATAACCCCACTGCAGTCTTATCAGTAATGTGTTGTTGTTGAGGATGAGAGAGGAGGACAGGAAAAGATTTGTTCTCTTACAGAATCACGATGACGTGAGGATTAAGTGTCTGTCTAAAACGTGGGACTATGTAATCAGGTATCTATTCAGCGTCCTGTGCTCGTTCATCTACAGACTACACCGATTTCTAAACTTGAGATATAAACTCTGTCTCATACGTAAACATACAGACACCTTTCACCCCCCAGACACATACATATATGCACACACACACACACACACACACACACACACATACAAATACATTTGAGTCATGAAAACACAAACACAACGAGGGTAAAATGGCTCTCAAAAGTCTTGATCTGTGGTATATACTGTACAGTAGCTTTAAAAATAAAGTAAAAATCTGACTTGAGTTGAGCTGAGATTGATGCAGCTGTCATCTGAGTGCAAACAAACAGACACATGGCCCCCTTGTGGTTGCACAGGATCAGAAACATCCAAAACACCACAAACTCTTCACTTCCTGTGAGCTGTGAATAGGTACCAGAACCGAATGGCCTCTGAGTTTCCTCACATCTATTCACAATTTGATTTATTAATTAACTGAAAAAAAAAATCAGCAGATTAATTTATAATGTAAATAATCTTTAGTTTTAGACCTAATTTGTTACTGCTTTTTTACATAGTGAGATCATCACTGCAATTTAGGGGAGTCACAAGGGGTCAAGGCCTGTGCCTCTGTAGCACCTGTTATTAGCATTATTATGACTATGACTACAGCAGTGAGGTCTGTGGGACCCTAAACAATGACAGAGTAATCCAAATGTCAACTAAACACAAGGTTAAATTCGTGCAGACTTTTTTTTTCCAGAGACTGGTTGCATACAATTGTATTGTCATAAATTACAAGCACAGCAACTTGGCCGCAGCTCGAGCAGAGCTCTGAAGCAGGAGGCAGATGCTTCTCTCACACAGGCAAACATCGACCCACCATGTCAGAAACATCCTCCACCACGGGGACTTTTCATCTGTTCCCCACTCCTCTACCCAAATTATCCTCCAGCATGAAAACATGACATGTCAGTGTTTCAGCATGCAGTAATGATTTCCTCCCGCACTTTGTGTTCTCCATTTTTCCCCTACTGCCCTGCACTGCAGTGACACTGACTCCATGCAGGCAAAAGATCCAAACTGATCACTAATCCATCACTTATTTTTAACATGAAGAGATACAAAGCAGGCGCACCCTCCTGCTCCATCACCATGGTGATCGGGATTTTCTAAGATTAAATTATATTCAATGACGTTATCACTGGCCACCAACACACCCACTGACCTCACCAAACCACACCAAATATAATCCAAACCTCTGGAACAATACTCAAGCTGAAACATAACAAAAACAGCAGCTGAATCCAATTGTTTCTCCATAAATGCAGCACGATGACACATAGTTCACAGTTATATTGTTACACCAGACCAACGCTATGTTTACGCAATGTCCTTTACTTGTGCACAGGCGTGAAATTATGCAGCCAAGTCCTGGCACATGTTTATGTGTGTGACGCAGGCTGATTACTGGTATGCACTCTTTTAGAAACTGTCACGGCCACAGACGAGCCTATAATCCATACCTGCTGAGACTAATCTTCTCTTCGAATTATCCACTTGCTGCTAAACACCTGATACAACAGCATAATGGACAAAGCTAATATATCGGTGACTGTAAGAGGAAGAGCAGGTCTCTTCCCGCTCTGTTTTCTGGACAATGACAGCAGCAGTAGGAGACGCATTCACATCCTTTACTCAGATAAAAGCATCAGTACTACATTGTACATGTACTCTGTTCAGAAAAAGTCACACATTCAGAATTTTGCCTGAAGGAATAGTTTTGGACAATATGCACACTTGGTTTAGATTGATACCACTCACACACCTGTACTGTAAATATCAGGAGATCTTAGCTCAGCATAAAGATGTGAGGGTGGCAGGTGCCAGGCGACTCAGCTGAGGCTTCAGAGAGTTACTGCTCCCAGCCAAGAACGAGTCCAGCACATGATCCCCCATGAAACCACAACATGTCACACTTCATTTTCTTTGTACGGATTAAACAAACAAGATGTAACATGTTAATTAGTGTGTTAGAGATGCTGGAAGTCAGATATTGTTACTTTTGGACAGAGCCAGGCTAGATGTTTCCCCACGTTTCCGGTCTTAATGCTAAGCTAAGCTAACTGGCAGTTTCATATTTAGCATACAGACAACTAATGCAGATTGCAACCAACCCCTTGCTTTCCAAGTGTGCAGGTGAACCTGCGGTGGCCACGAAACTCACGAAAAGTGTTCAATGCGCTCTCTACAGCCGGCGTTTGGTTTGTCGGTTCTGGAAAATGTGGCAGTGCATCATGGCAGCCTCCGTAGAAGTGGATTTATTCCCTCTGTAGATATAAATGGCTCCTTCCAAGGTAACAAAAACACAATGATTCTTACTTTCAGGTGATTACACACCAATGAAAACATACTTAATTATACTTAATTACATCCCATTTCTTCCACTTCCATTCGTCCCCCTAAATCTTACACACTGATCCTTTAAAGTAAAATGGATTAAGTTGTACTTAAGTACAGTGCGTAAGTAAATGTACTAAGTTACACTCCACTACTAGACCAGAGACCATATTTTATATAAAACATTTTATTTTTGTACACGTTACAATTTGTTATTAGTAATTTACACAGCTGCACATTATGAGAACACTGTTAAAATAGTGACACAGTTATCAGTATAAAAAGAATATGTTCATATATTGACACATATACTGTATATTGAAATATACACATATATTTTGAAACATTTGAGACCCACATGATTTACATCCTACAACTGTTAATAATATCTTCAGTGTTATTTACATGACAGAACACTGTATGGGATGATTGGCCATTTGTCAAGGTGGCAGATGTAGACATTGACAAAAACTGTATGCAGACAAAAAAAAAGCATACATACAAAAATAAAATTGAATCTGCAGATTGCAGAAGGCATGACACTGTCACAAGTCTGCTTCACTGGTGGTTTTTTGCTCGTACAGACCTCTAAGATAAGAGAAAAGGATGAGAAGCATGTAATGTAAACAAGACGCTAGGACATGATCTACGTGTCTGGTTCTGACCTCCTAAGAGAACTGACGAGGAACAACAAACGAAAACCTACAGATTGTAATCAGCTGCAGCTGTGAGGTCCACTCAAGGGACACCACGGTTCAAACATGAGTCCAGGGAACATATGACAATACCAAAGAAAACACTGGAATTAGTCAGACGTTTTCACAGGCCGGATCATTTGTGAAGAATTGCTGGTAACTGTTAAGCTTTTTCAGCGGGAGACGCAGCTTGAGGTTGTCTTTCCAAAGAGCGCCCGTTGTTTATAAGCTTGCTTTTCCTGGTTTCCTGTTCAGTTGCATTACATATGACATCTAAAATCAGACCATTTGATCAAATCTCCGGGCCGCTTGCCCCACAGCCTTTTTCCACTGAAACATGTTCTCATTTATTTCTGGATCCCAGAGCTATAGTGAGTTCACGCTCTCTGCCTTCCTCCCATCGCCACTGTGTTCACTTCATCTTTTACAAACATACGGCAAAGCTTCTGATTGATGGAGCTGTTAAGTCAGAAAAATCACCTGCCAGTAGAAAAACAGGTGGAATATCGTTCACCTCAGCATTAAGTGTAAAAAGCTGCTTTTCCATTGATGAGCAGTGTAATACAGACACTAACACTACATTTGGCCGCCTTAAAGGAATAGTTAGACATCTTAGGAAATACTCTTATTTAGGATGATCGATACCACTTTCTTATCTGTACCATTAAATGAAAGGCTAAAGCAAGCAGCCTTTAGCTTAGCTTAGCACCAAGACTATCCAGCAGTTACAAAATCCACCGACCAACACTTCTAAAGTTTAATTAACACGTTATATCTTCTTCGTTTAATATGCACATGGGCAGATTTTGTTACCTCTGGACATGGCCAGGCCAACTGTTTCCTCCTGTTTCCAGTCTTTGTGCCTTGCTAAGCCAACAGCTGCTGGCTGGAGCTTCATATTTAACATATTTAACATCAATAAATGTTCATCTAACTTTTTGCCAGAAAGGGAATACATGTAATTTCTCAAAACGTTGAACTATTCCTTTAATGTACAGCAGTGTATACAGTTGATCCATAAGTATCGCTTTTAAATTGTAAAAACGAAGTCATCATAGATCACTTCGTTTCAAAGAGTATTCTAAAATAAGATAGCACCATTGACTAAGAAAGATCAGCGCTCTCTGTGCCTCTGTGAGATGAACTAAAGAGTACATTTGAGCTTTGTAGAGACAAAAGTAGAGAAAACAGTTCAGAATAATATCTCAACTAGCAAACACTCTAACAATAACACTATTTACACGGTCACAGTTTTAGTTCTTCCCTTTAAAAATGGATGAATATGACATGATGAAACTAAAGTGATTATCCCACTAAGCACTGTAGACAGTATCGTGATGTGTCTGACAACATTTCAAGTAATAGGATGCGGTCCATATTTTCCCAAAGGGAGACGTCCAATAGATGAGCAGCAAACATGTCCCTTGATGTCACAGCCGGCTCACCCAGTCAAGAGAAGGCACCAAGGAAGGAGGAAGAGCAATCAACGCCTCTGCCCACACAGGCAGGGACATACGCAGAGACAGGTCGGTCAGGAAACAGTCCAAACTCTGAGTGCCGTGGTGAGAAAGTGCAGGATCTTGACAGTGAGCTTCACTTTTGTAACGTAGAAGCATGTTTCTGTGCAGCAGAAAGAGTGTGTCAGCATGCAGGAAGAGCAGAGCCGGTCTAGTTGTTTCCCCCTGTTTCCAGTCTTTATGCTAAGCTAAGATAACCATCTGCCAGCTGTAGCTCTATATTTGATCGACAGACATGAGAGTGGTGTCATTCTTCTTTCCCAAAGTTCAAAATAGGCATGTAAATCTTTTGTCGTGCCTATAGGTGTGAATCATGAGTCATGTACAAACCATTTTAAAATCCCATGGCTTGTTATGTAAAAACGAGCTGGATAGTGAGGGATTGCTAATCATTACATTAACATGTACATCGTTCATTGAACACACTCTGTTTCTGGTCAACAGTGAACTGAACGCATCTGTTTGCAACTCATGAACATGAACAGAAGTGTCGTTAACTCCCACTAGAGATAACAAAGGTCATACACTGTGTTTTACCACCCGGCATGCTGGATGGCAAAGGCATGACCCGCCCTACTCTGCCTCTGATTGGCCTTTATTCTTACCCTAACCTGAACCATTCTCACTCCTCATGACCAAAGAGCATGACCTCGCTATCCTAGGAAAAAAAAGTTTGGCGTGCTAGCACGACGAGTACAACTTCCAGTTTGAGATTAATGAACAAATCAGCACAGATTCCAATGGAAAAAATGTCACATTGTTATGCAAATTGTGCCTGCAAGGTCTTTCAAAACAAGGCTGAATAATATTCACAAGAAATCATTAACTAACGGTAAGACCTTGAGCCAACAGCCACAAAATTCCTCCACCCAAGTCAAACCCACAGCATTTTGTAAGGGACCAGTTACCATCCTTTCCCAACAAGTATACACATGTGTGACTTAATAGACTATATTGGAGGAAATGTTCATTCGAAAAGAAAAAAAAAAAAAAAAAAACAGGAGAAATTAATGTGAACTACATAATTTTTTGGACTCTGAACTCAAATCAGAAATCTAAATTTTGAACTCAGAGTGAACTAGTTCATTTTAATCTGTGTGAAATTGCACAACACTGTGTCAAATGTGTAGCCACCCATTTATTTATTGGCATTACACTTGTGAAAATCTTCCACAATTTCCTTATTGAGAGGTCCATATTAACTTTGCTTAATCTTTGGAGACACGTATCCTCACGTTAAGTATTTCGCTCTGTGGTGTCTTTGACAAAGATCTTGGCAGGAACTGTAATGAAGAAGAATGAAGAAAAAATACCTTGTTGTTCATAGCGGACGTTCATCTCTATGTAGAGGAGCTCTCTCTGCGGGTATCCATGACACTGCAGCACAAACATACACATTAAATTTCACCTTTCTAAGTAAATTAGCTACTTTATTTACTACACAAACAAGTACCCACAACTTAACTCCGGTCTATCTGGCACAAAGGATCTCCATGGCACACAGAGCAGTGATCTACAGCCAGATACGACTTAAAAACAATCACCACTGTTTAACACAGACACGTTGCTACTGCCAGACTGTTGGCAGACGAAGGAATGTCTGTGTCTCATAATGGTCTGTGTCTCACTGTATCAGCTCCGGGCCTGGCTGGTGAAGATTTAAGAATGATAAATCAGTTTCCACACTGGTTTGGCATGGCTTGAACCCTCCATCTCCTCCAAATAACAATCTAATCCTTTTTTTCAGCGCAATCTTGCCAGACTCCGGTATCTCAAACTCACTTCCCTTTTTCCTCATATCCTGGTTTGTTTGGCCCATGTGTTGAGCTCATTACAGTATAAGAGGAGAAACAATAGAGGCACTCACGCTTGATGCTGCCGTACAAAATCAGCAAACTGCCGGTCCTTAGCGTAGAGCTCAATAATGCGTATCCTGTCCTGGATTTCCTGCAGAAACACATGATATCAGTCGGGAGGGAACATTGCGTCACAGGCAGATAAACAGTAAACGGAACAGGCTGTGGCTCAATCAAAATGTGACATTTTAAACTTAGAAAAAAAAACAAAAGTTTCCTATATAAGCGCCCAAAAGCCAGTCTGTTTACGACCTGAGACGTCCCAATTCAGGTGTTGTCCCTCGTCAGGTAAAATATGGATGTGGGAGATTAAAGAGACGTGCCCCCGCCTGGCTCATTACCCAACATCTAGATGGCCTTTAGCAAGACACATCTTCCGCCTGCACCTCGGTACAACTGTATGAATTTTTGTGTGTGAAATGAGGGAATTTCAAAAAGCCACTCAGGGTACGTCCACATTAGGCCAGTTGAATTCAAAAGTTTCAGTTTCAGCCATCTGGACAGACAAAAATATTTTTCCACCCCAGAAACTGAGCTTTTCCAAAGCAGCCTGCAGAATGTTTGAATCTGGTGTTTTGATGTAAGCCAGCCCAGTGAGGGCCGGCGGCTGTGTGGCAGTAAAGGTAATAAGACAACCTTTAGCTGCGTCTAACTTCCTCTGTGATCACTTAAATTTTCTGTACGCATCCGATCACACAGCATAGATGCTAATCTGTGTTTATGCTGCCATGATTACAAAATGATTTTATTAGCACTGCGGTGTGATAATGTCATGTGGCTGTTGGTCAGCATTTAAGTGGGTAGTAAAGGTAATGGATTAAAAAAGGTAATGTGGATAAGTAAAGCGGTGTACACACACACCTCCTTCGTCAGTTCACTGTTCTCATAGATGTGTCGTATCTCCTCGCTGCTGAAGTCAGTGGAGGCCTCAGCACTGGCACTGCTGTACACAGGAGCCTCAGGATAACGGCGGTAGTAGTGGCTGTAGCCTGTAGTGGCCTCACTCTCGTACATGGGGTTGTACTTGGTCGCCCTCTCCAGAGACGGGAGACTCTCTGCTCGCCTGCAGGGCAACACACAAACATGGGGATCAGTCACAACGTAGAGGCAGGATGATAAACAAAAAAACATATCATCTGAGAAACCTAAAAAGAAAGTTGAGCTGAAGTGAATGAGACTTTAGCATTAATCTTTATTAAACTTGGATAAGCTTGACTCCAGACTATCAAAAGGCCTATTGTTCTGGGTGTTTAAGGCTTTTTGGAAATGATATATCTGATCAGTTAATTGGCTGAGGTTAACACAGTGTTTTCTCCACAGGCTGCTCTGGGAACCATGACAGGAATCACACACACACACACACACACACACACACACACACACACACACACACACACTTTGTGTGAGTTTGTGTCTGCAAATGAGTGAAAAACCAAAAGATGGATCAAAGCGGGAGAGGAGGAAAGAGACACGCAGGCAAATGGAGAGGGACAACCCACTGCTGTGAGTCTGAAGGTGGAAAAGGATGGTGCAGGGGATACTTTTGTTTGTCCAAGAGAGGATGCACTCATGGAATGTCTCAACATATTCTGTCCCCTCAAGAAAGTAATCAGGCTCCTTTAATCTAAAGAGAATTCAGTGGATGTCAGCATGGCAAAAACAGTGACATGGATTAGATGGCTGTTGAAAAGTTTGGCCACGGGAAGTGGTTCTCCTCACCGTATGGGGTCCTCTGACTCGTCCTTGTCATACTGGTCCCGTAACGTCCTGGCAAGGAAGAAGATGACTCCAGAGGCCACCAATAGGAATCCAGCTACGGAGGCGATCGCAATGCCGACCACCAGCGGCTCAGATACATACTCCTCACAGTGCTCTCCTCTGTACCACCAGTTCTCCCCAACGCGACACCTGAGAAGACGGCAGAAATTTGTCCAAAATTTGACATTACATTAACTAAAACTCTTCAGGACTCAGGAAACAGCAACCAAATGTTACAGTATACCCATCACTCTTCAGTCTTTTCATTCTGTGTTGAATTATTAAAGAATGTAAAATGAATGACTGAATCCTCAGTCATATCCGTGTTTTGTCTTGACATAGTTAAAAACTTCCACAATTACAACATTCTGTATGTGTCACTGAATTATTAATGCTTTGTTTTGGAATAACTGGAATCATCTTCAAATGTTTGTTTCCTGTCTCCATGGAGCAACGCAATACTTTTGGTTGGACAGTGTGAACTAAACACCAATCCAACAGCATCTGGAGCTGGCTGTATGTTTTATGCTGCAGTGGTGGGTGTGAAACAAAGGTTAGCATTCATCCTGGCGCCTGGTCTCTTGTCTGTCTGTTCACAATCATTTAGTTTAAAGTGCACCACATACGGAACAGAGCAAGAGGGCATGTTTCCGTCACTGATTTGGATTATTGGCACATCGTCTTACACACAGTAACCCATGCAAATACGTTTGGACATGGAAACACATGCATAAACATGCTTAGACACAAACACTTAGAAAAACACACACAGCAAAAAGAGTAAGCCTTAGAAATGTTTAAGACAATAAAAGAAATCAAATGCGGCTGTAACAGCATGTAATGAACAACATTTCACTGAAGAAAAATGTGATAATTTGCATCCTGGAGCGGCAAAAATGGGTCACAATATTAATCAAATGTAAAAATTATGTGTCCCCAGATGGTACTCATTGTTGTCATTTATGCACGATACATTTAGTGCCAAAGGGCACAATCACATTGACAACATTAACTGCCAAAGTTTTGAGTGCTGACGTGTAGATTTTCTTTAAAAAAAAAAAAAAAAAAAAAAAAAAAAGTTTATCCAGGCCAAGAAATACAAATGTTAGAAGACTGTTAATTGGTGTTTGGAGCCAACTAAGGTGTGAAAATCTTACCTCCATGTAGTTGGTTATGATTATAATTCATTAGTCCAGAGCACATGTTTACCTCCCAAGTATGAGGAGCCAAATAAAAGAAATGCTTTTGAACAAATGTTTGGAGTGCATTGGACATCTCTTGTTAAACATCCAGCCACGCAAACCACCTTTAAATCTAGAAGCTAAGAGTCTGGCCTCCAGCATGAACAGTAATAACATATTTGCAAAGCTGTTTAGTTTCTGTGATGACGTAATGGCCTCGCAAACCTGCAAACTCAGGCAGTCTTTCCTGCACGCACGCAGATCACTTCCCCTAATCCCCACCCACCTGCAGATGGCTCCTTGGCCGGGGATGATGTCACACTTGCCGTCATTGAGGCAAAAGTCAGTCTGCAGCTCACAGATACTCTGACACGGCAGGCCGTCCACACTGAAGTAGCCAGCATTGCAGACACACTCCGCCTCCCCCGACCACTTGTTCACCTTACACTCTGCATACTCGTTACACGCCTGGAACTTACAGGGGTCAGCCTGGTCACCTGGAAATGAAATAACCAAGAGTGTTGACTGTAAGGCATTAAGAGAAAGTGTAACAAGCAGGTTGACTGTGAGTTATTTACATGTGGTGATGAGCATTTAAAAGAGGTGACTACATTCCTTCACCTTTACTATCTCAAAAGATTCAAGAATTATGAATATAAAACAGTTTCCTTCCAAAATGCAAAAAGCTAAGCTAACTGGCTGCTGACTGTAGCCACATATTTATCATATTTACCCTTCATTTTACATACAAGATCCTCAGCATCCCAATATTTCAGATTTTTTTGAAAGAATTACCTCAGCAATATTTGTTTTCCTCAAAATGCACATATAGACACATATGAAGACCACTCTTCCTCCCTTTGTAATGCAGCCCTAATGCATGCTGGGATCCAGCTTTGTGCGATGGCTGTGAGTCAGACAGATTCTGACAGCTGAGTCATGATTGTAAGCTGATATCATGAACGGCCGATTACAACCTGACTGATGCTGTCAGACATAGACGCCTGGAGATCAACATCACATTAGGAAAAAAAAAAATGTGCAAAGAAAATGTCCTGCTGGGTCTATAATTGAGTCACATTATCCAAAATGAAGGCAATATAGTGCACACACTGTGTAAAACCAGAGCTGCACACAGTAATCAGTCAGACAGAGTGCAGTTAATGATATGTGTTCACATGGCTGCTGTCCAGGGAAGCCGTGATTATCTCATCCCAGCTGATGTGAGCGTGTCACGACACTGATGTAACACATGTTTTCTCAGGCCTTTTCACACACTAACATGTTTTCAATACTGACTCAGCGCAGTAAATTCCAAAACAATGTTCTCGCATTATACCCATTAAGGAAACACTTCAACATTTTGAGAAATATACTTCTAGCTGAGAGTTAGATGAGAAGAATGAAGCCACTCTCATATCTGTACTTAGCTTAGCTTAGCATTTAGGCTAAAAACAGAATGCAACTGCAAGTCAGACTCCAAAGGTCGGAATCAGGATACCATCACCTCTAAAACTCACTAACAAGGTATATTTTGTTTGCAGTTTTACAAGAGTTTATGTGTGGAACTATTTCTTCGCTGGGCTCAGTGACTTTCAGGGCTTAACAGATGCTGTTCGGCAGATTTTGTTACCTTTCGAACATCTGACATAAGCTTTCAACAGATTGTTGTTGATCAAAGCACCCATAAAAACACTGATGTGAACTCACCCGACTCGACGTCTAGTGAGTACTTATCGATGGCCAGGTTCATGGTCTGGTAAGCTGTGTTACAGAAGTCCTCCAGGATCAGATAGACAGTGGTGGTGACGCCTTGTTGCACAGGCTTTCCAAATTTCATCCGGCTGTTGACCACAATGCTTCCGTTTCTAAAGTTCAGGATCTCCAGGTTCTCAAAGTTACTCAGGTTGGACTGCAGGTAGGGCACAAGCTGGAGGAAGAGATACAGTTTAATGTTAGAAAGCAGAGGTTTTAACACAACAGTCAATCACACGTCAAATAAAAGTGAGAAGTTTACCAGCTCTATGAAGCGTTGCTCCAAAGCTTTGTATTCTGGGGAGCTCTTGTTAAAGAGATCATCTGAGAAGATCATGTTGGTCACTCTCAAGCTGAAGAACACCATCAGTGCTCGTCCAGGGTTCACAGGCATGGCGATACTGGCTTGGTCTGTGCCGTGTCCCACACCAAACGGAAAGTCAGTGCTGCCCTCCTCTGTGTGGTTAATCAAACCATAACCATAATGGATCACACCATGTCCCTTGTCTCCAACGGTGTCATCATCAAGGCCTTCATTAGTGGTCTGGACCTGGAGGATAAAAATTGATTTTGACATGAAACTTTTTTTTTTTTTTTTACTTTCAATGGATGATCAACAATGTTTACTGTTGAAAGAAAGAAAAAAGGAAGACATGATTCCTTGATTCTACTAAAATTGTGTATTTTGTGACACTTGATGTATTTGCTACTTTTTGCAACATTAACATCATTTCTTTTTCTTTACCTCCACCACTGAAGGGATGATGATGTCAGGTTGCCCCTCAGTGGCAGGGTTAATGAGAGAGACACGGGTGAAAGGTGACTCCCGCTCTGGAGACAGAGCGGTCGGTCCTGCAGGACTCAGAATATCTGTCACTGGTGGCTCTGGTTCGTCCTTGTTGACCAGTAAGATCTCATCTTCTGTAAGATCCTCTGTTGAGATCTCTGGAGCTGCTGGGGCCTCTTCATCTACAGCCGGAGCTCCGGGTACAGTCTCTTCCTTCACCTCTTGTCCCTCACTCTCTGATGCTTCCCTCGTGCCACCCTCTTCAAATACAGGTTCCTCAGGATTGGTCAAAGCCACATTAGCGTCTTCCACAGGCTGTTCAGGGTTAACTTTCTCATCTGCAGGTGGAACATCTGTGACTATGGACTCTTCTTCTGGGCCCTCCACCAAGTCTTCATCAACAGGAAGCAGACCAGCTTCTGCTGCCACTGGCTCCACCTCACTCGCTACATCTACACCTTCAGGGGGTGGGATTAGAGCAGGCAGGTGCTCTTCCTCTGCGGTCTCCGCTGCAACTGGAGTGGAGATCTCAAGCTCCACTGGAATCGCTGCCTCATTCACAACAACCTCATCCAGATGCTCCTCTTCCACAGTTGCAGTAATAGATTCTTCTCCTACTGCTGCAACCTCAACCTCCTCTGTTTCAGCTTCAGAAGTGGCATTAATGGTGATATCTTCTGTTAACAGCCCATCTTCTGAATCAGTCTCCTGAGCAGACACTTCATCTTCTTCATCATCATCATCATCATCATCATCATCATCATCATCATTATCTTCTTCTTCTTCTTCTTCTTCTTCTTCTTCTTCTTCTTCTCCTTCTTCTTCATCATCATCTTCTTCTTCTGTTACTGTGGGTGTGGATGACTGGAGCAGGTCCTCCATGTCATCTGTGCCTGAACCAGAAGCCTCAACCTCCACTGGTGGTTCAGGCAGTGTAATACCCTCTGGCAGCTCTGGGGCTGGAAGCTCAGCTGGGAGCTCCTCTGGTGGGGGGTTTTCCTCAGCAGGAGTCTGCACAGTGTCCTCCAATAGCAGACCCTCCTCCTCAAAGCCTGGAAAAACAAAAATGAGGAAAAAACTCTGTTTCTGCTGGTCTCCATTGACCTCCTCTACTTTTTTTTCCAGAGCCCACAGATTTATCCAGCAAAGCAGACAAAACATTTGTTTAAGACTGCCAAAATGAGAGATACAGAAAATCATCTATCTCTTTCCTATAAAGTTATTTCAGTGAAAACATAAAGCTGTAGGAACTTTTTAGCATTGTGCTGAAGTGCATATTTTGATGCAGCCACCTCAATAAATTATCATGTAAACTTTTAGAGTTTCACAAACAAGTAAGGTAGATGTTAAAAAGAAAAAGCACCACAGGGGGATGAACTGCATGCATGAATGAACCCTTGTGTTGAGGATTTACACTCACTGCCAGCTTCAGGTGCAATGGTGGTCAGAACAGGAGCTGGAGACACAACTGCACTCTCCTCCAGAATAACAACATCATTTTCTTCTGTCGCCACTATGTTGGTTTTGGAGAGCTCAGACAGGACATCATCTTTGTTGCCATCTTCAGTGTCCTCTTCAAGGATCATGTCCTCTTGTGGCTCATCAGAAGCATTAATCTGCATCACAAACAGATTTCATTATCTAACCTTTTGCCACTGTTTCACTGGATTGTGCCATGCAGCAGGAGCTTTGATTGGTCAAGTGTTTTGTGTTTGTATGCCAGACCAGTCAGACCTCCTGCTGCTGTTTTAGGGGTATGCTGCTTATACGTCTTCACATTAAAGGTGTCCAAAAACTGAAACTGCATTGTTGTGGCATACTGCAGACTCCATACTTCTTATATCAACTCAAAGAAGAGTTTAAGAAAACAGCAGATGACTCTAAAATGTCCCAAACCAGGGCAGCAAAGTGCTTCGGTGGCACAGCAGCTCTAAACTCATGCCTGTAAATCAATTACTGTTGAGAAGTTTGCCAAACACTCCCAATTCATATAATGACTCAAATTAATCACTTAGCGAGCTGAGCTATAAAGTGAAACAGCAGACACATTTAGTGCAACCCAAACTCTGATTACCATCAAAGACCACAGTCAACCACAAGACAGCACAAATAAAGACAGATTTTAGATGGTATTACTTGTCTGAGTAAACTCATATGTGCTGTCTCTCGTCTTTACTCAGTGTGGTTCACTCTAGCCTTTGCCCCAGAATAGCAGTGGATTATTACGGCAAGAGCCAAACTAATCCTCAAAGTCTCACTTGATCCTTGCTGGTGAGCTCATCCCCTACCTGCACTGCCGTGGTCTGGATAACTTCACAAGCCAATTACAGGTTATCGCAACATCAGTCATATTACGACTGTCAGCTTCCTTAAACAAAAGTGATTTATCAACTTTATGGAGCTCAAAGCAGCCGAATAGCCCAGAGAGATTGTTTTCATGATAGCTGTGGAGGTAACTTGTTACTCACTGTGGCTCCGTCTGCAGCGTTGACAGAGTCAGGGACCTCAGACACTGTGGAACCAGTGGAGAAACAAATATTAATACAAACTGACACAAAAAAGGCAATTGTGCCAAATAGCTAAAATAATCATGCCTGCAGGAGTCTACAGAATCCTTTCAAGTGTAACCATTTCAGCACAGCCTTCATTTTGACAGGATTACCTTCGGGGGTAAATATCTACAAATCAGTGCTAAAATCTGGAGTGAATATCAGCCGCTGTGAGCCAAGGCTATTACTGCATCACCACCAATGCAGATAAACAAAGTCATGCTGAGTCTTTAAGTTCCCAGCCACACATGTCAGCCATATGAGAGTGTTTTGCCATCATTTCACATGTCCAAGAATTTAATTAATGTGAGCATCAGACCGCATTCATCTCCAGGGGAGCTTGCTAATGGAGTAAACTCATGTCATGCATTCTCTCAAAAACATAAGCAGGCAGATATCTCACAGAGGGTGATGCTAAAGCATAATCACGTCCTTCAGTCTCTTCATTCCTGGAGAGGGGCCCTGGGCACAAGTCAGAGGTAGCTAAAATTTCCCGATGTGAGCAGCTGCGTATGTGAAAAATATAGAGCCTTTTGTGGCTCCAGAGGAGGCTGTGCAAGATCTGATGAATTGCCTCAAGTAATGTCACTTGAGTCAGCAGTGGTTGGAACTGAAGACTTCAAGATTGAATATAAAAAAATCTGGGATGTGGAGTTAGAAAGAAGTGAGCTTAGCAGACTCCTGTAGCCCCCTCCTCATCTCAGGTTGAGGCTAGCAGGCTACATCAGCTGCTACTAGCACAACACACCTGAAACTCCAGCCGAACTGCCGGCAGTTGAGTTTCATTGTGAGTAATGCAGATACCAGGTTTTGACAAGGAAGAAGAATATGTGAAATAAAAAAGACAATATCTCTGATTCTCCAGCACCAAGTTTTTTCCCTTTTCTAAAACAATGTCCATCGTGATTCCAACAATGTTACAGGAGTGCGATGCTAAATAGGTATGCTAAATATTACTCTGAAGATCCACTGGGTGGAAGCCAAAATAAAGGACCAAAGTAAAGGAAACTGATAGTTCAGGTTTCAAAAATCCTGTTTGCTCAGTTCTCTTTTGCAGACCGTTTAATGACAAGGATTTAAATGTAGTACAGAATAAATACACAGTTCCTAAAACTGATGACTCGGTTATTTGTTCATTAAAAATGGCCCACTTTTGAGCTGAAACTTCTTATAAATATGTCTCTGTCGTCTTTGACAGAAAGAGCAGACAAATAAGAAACAGATGAGACTATTAAAACCCTGGAATGTTTTCTCAAGTGGTGTAGCGTATGTTGTAATATCAATGCTGGGTCTACTGTGTCTCTATTTGATATGACATTTGGAGGTTTGCTCTGCACTGCATGCACTACCTCTGCCAGTGCATTCCCAGTGACTTCACTGCCATGCCAATCAAATAAATAGCTATAATGGTAGCGTGTGTGTTCTGTTAGAGTGTGGGGAATATCTTTAGGGAGCTCAGCAGTTATGCACTGGCCATCGTCTTACCACTCTCAAGCTTGTCGAGATGCAGGGCTTCAGTGTCATAGTTTTTCACCTCGCTGATGGTGTAGATCACCGTAGGGTCCTCCATGACCTCACGGTATGAGTTCTCCACCCGGTTTGACTGCAAGGTCAGGTAGTCCAGTTGTTCAGTACTCACTCCTGCTCCATCCACCACCACTGTGACAGCATAGTCCACCACAACGCCATCCAGCCTGAAGACACGAATATGTAGTAGTTACATTCAATAAACACACAGAACAGTCTCAGGGGTGCTCAATTACATTCAGTGGAATTATATTGCGACATAGACTCCCCAGCCGCTTTATGAGGCACACTTACACAAATTAATGCATTAAAAAAACTGATCTGCCATAAATTCTACATAAGAGATGTTTTACCCATCCAAAATAGGAATAAGAGTATTATAAACATAGTTCAAATACAATGAAGCCCAGTTCAATACTACTGTAAACGTTGGTTGCACTGAAAATCAATTTGATACTGCTAATTTTGCATATATTTCACAGATATGTCAAGATTTTTCATATATATCAGGAAAATATTTGTATTGATTGTTGGGCCATATTTCTAACAAACACATGTACTTGAAGAACACTGCAGAACATATGAAGAACTCTATATACGTACATCACAAACTGCTACATGGACCTTGCGGTGAGATTGATCAACTGAAACCAGGCTACTGTTTCCAAACTCAAGAGAGATTCTTTCAATCACAATTATTTATATTGTGATATTGATTTCAGTCATATTCCCCTGCTCTAATCTAATGGCCACAAGCATCGTGCAGCTCCACAAGACTCATAAAAGAGTTAAGAGCCTTGCTCAAGGGCACCTGAGCAGCTGGTCAGTGAGAGCAGAGGGTTTCTTTCTCCTTTTGAACCCAAATTTGGTGGGGAATTTTCCCAATCGATGCACTGCCTAAACTGCACCTAAGCCCCATTTTCCATTCATTTCCTAGATACATTTACAATAAGAAAACATAACATAATGTCTCCTGGATGAGAGAGCAGTAAGAGCATGAAAATCGCTCAGGCATTAGCGTGATTTAACGTCAGACCTGTTAAAAGAGATGTAGGGCGCTCACAGATGACTGATGACTCAAGTGATTTACTCTCGCTTGGAATGCAGGAGAGCGACGGTATAGGCCAAAAAACAGCCGAGTCAGCAGAATGATCAATATCATCATAATAAACATGGAAACCTCACAAGAGATTCCAGGGCCTGGAAAAAGCCATCTATCAGCATTCATTTGACTACTGGAAGCCCTCCACTCTGACCTAGTTTGTCGGGTTTCTGGCGGGCAGCTGAGCATGTGCCGGCCCACAGTCGGCCACATTTAGGAAGAGGTCCAATTTTTCCCCCTTTCATTTCACACATACGCAGAGACAAGCTGACAGGGCTCTACTCCTGCTGTGTCCTGTGATCTGCAGTTAGCAGCAGCATGCATCACTGTGGGATGGTTTAAATATATTTCTCTGTGTACTTAATGTATTTATGTTTGCACATTTATGGCTAAAAGTATACAAAGTACATACAAACAACAAAAAGAGATGGATGTGTGTCTAAAAATCATTGAATTTTACTTGTAGCCAGTACATTTACTCAAGAACTGTACTTAATTATAAATTTGAGGCAGTTGTGCTTGAGTTATTTCATTTTCTGCTTCTTTGTCTCAATATATTTCAGGGGCAAATGATGTGCTTTGTAACCTACAAAATTTATCTGACGGCTGCAGTTACCAGTTACTTTGCAGATTAAAAATTTACATAGAAAAAATATGATTAGCTAAAAAAAAAAATGTGACAAATTGTTAAGATTAAATTACCCAAAAATAGAGGAAGTTGGTCTGACTGGCTCCACCCCAGCTACAGCATTAAAATGCCTTAGAGGTGCTGGTACATGGCTTTTGTTGCTTTTGGACAGAGCCAGGCCAGTTGTTTCCCCCTGTTTCCAGTCTTTGTGATAAGCTAAGCTAACTGGCTTCTGGCTGCAGCCTTATATTGTATTTACTGCACAGATGTGAGAGTGGTTTTTCCCCAAAATGTTGGACCACTCCTTCACATAGAAATTTAAATGCAAGACTTTTTTCTTGTCAAGGACTAATTTTACACTTTGGTTTTGCTGCTTTTGTAAAAAACCAACAGCATGATAGCAAGAGAAACAGTCTCATAATTATGTCTGTGTCTGTTAATTAGACCTCTCCTTCTGTCTTCTCTTTTGCTCTTTTTCACCTTCGCTCTCCTGACACACACATCTTCCCTCTAACCCTCCTCAGGTCCGTCTCTCTACCAGAGGCTGATTGTTGAGGTCGTAAAGCCCTGCTAATCGTCTCTATAGAGGAGCACCTGCTCACTCGGTTGGGCCCATCCTGATCCCACTTAGCAGGTGAGTAACCCAACTAAGACCATTAACACAGGCAACTAGTGACACATCTTAACACGTGCCCATGCTCACAAGTAAACACTATATGAGATGAAGGTGACACCACACACACCAGCACAGATCTAGATCAGGAATGGTTGATAGGGATCTGTGGGCTTAAATACAAGAAAGGATAGGGAGAACAATTCAAGGTCACGTTACCACAGCCTGCACTGGTGACTCACCCTTGGGTGTCCTTCTGGGGCCTACACAAAACAAGGAGAGTGAAACTGTGTTAATGCTGAAGTTGAGGTGGTTTTGGGCCATCTTGTGGGCACAGTTCCTCTGTCTAGACCCATAATTAAAGAGACTGACCTGAAGTCCAGCACAGACACACTCTTAAATCCAGGAAGCCCCTCCAGAGCATCCTCTATCTGCAAGGACAAAAACAACAAAGTATCATAAACAAGCCTCAGCTGGAGTTTGCTCCTTATTTTGACAGGGTTGCGATGAACTTGCTTGGTAAAATAAATCACATTAATTGTTCCAAATGAGCTCATTTTGTTCAAAGTTGGAAGGTTGTGAGTCTTTTGTGCTGCGGCCCACATCATTATTCTCGGGACTACTGCACTGCAGTCAGCTTTTTTTATTGGTCTACATGGCCTTGCTTCTACGCACTAAAAAAAATAATACACATACTGTTCTGCAGAATAAATGATCCAGTTTATTTAATCCATCAGAGAAAGAGGATACAAAAAGGTCTCCAGGGCCTTTTGTCTCCTGGCTTGTCCTCCCATTCCTCCTTCTCTATGTTCAGTTACGACCTCTGAGCCCTCAGTCCTCCCCTCCACTCCACTCCCTCCACGCGGGCTTCTAATCTCTTCAAGGCACGTGAGTTTGCAGGTACGCCGTGTGTGGGTATATAAGTGAAGGTATTTTGATTTTATGTGCATAGCAGACCTCCACAGAGAATAAAAAAACAGGCCAGTGATTATAAGCAGGTGCATATCATGTTGATGTGTACAAAGCATGTGTGTGTCTGTGTGCCCACCCACATTTGTGTGTAAAGCTGACTGCCACAGAATGTACCCCAAAGAAATTTACAGAATTTTCTGAGTACTTGTAATCACTGAAGTTGCATCCAAAGGTGCACATATGTGTGCATGTACAAAAGCGCATCTATTCCCATGATGCATCGTAACATCGTAATTCACAGTTACCAGTTATTTCACAAATTTTTACCAAAAATTGTACTTTTGAACTCCTGCCTCACAGTTTGGGCTTAACTACTGCTGCTGTTAAAGTGCATGTTATTAAAACTAACAGCGCGTCCATCACAGACCATAAACCAGAAGATATAGTGAGTCCAGTGTGGAGCCAGATACAGTAGCACTAAGGGGACTCATAAAGAGAGACAGGCAGAGGGAGTTGGAGCCAGGGACAAACCTTTTCAGCAAGCTGTCTGCTGAGTGTTTGGTACTGGAGGCTGGCTGGATCGTTGAGGCTGTCGCTGTACATCTCTCCAGTCAGGAGGATGCTGAGCTCCACCACCTGCTCCAGTGCAGCGGGGGTGGGGGGCTCCATGGCTATGTCATTGTCCAGCTGTGACACGGAAAGAACAAGGAAATATAATAGTTAAGTATGTGCATTATAAAAACATTATGAATTCAAACAATCTATATGTGCACTTACGGAATTCTCCTCCACCTCTGGGACAGTGACAGCTGCTTCCTCTACCTCCTCTCCTTCAGCTGTATCTTCTGGGTGGTTGAGTTCATGTCCAAAAAAAAGAAAAAAAAAAAAGGAACTGTTGGTTTATTTCAAGTGAACGTGAGCTTAAACCTTTGGCAAGAGCCATGCTTCCTGATGGCTGTATGGATTAAACTGTCCTGACCCCGGGTAAATTCGAACCCTGAGGCTGAAGTGGCCCTCAACCACTCAGCAACCACACAGAGAAAGGTTCACTAACTTACTGCATAGAAGGCTAGAAAACAGGAATGTTGTTGGGTTATGTACAAGATAATGGTCTGACACTAGAACAACAATGCTTGAGCACAGGTACGTATCAAATGTCTGATGCCATTCATGTGATCAAAGTCACACGATGTCCAACAGGAGTGACACTAACCCATCTCAGGAGCCTCAGCAGCCTCCTGTGTGTCTGGTGTTGGAGTGCTGTGAAGCAGGAGAAGATTGTTTTAACAATGCTGATATCACACTATTGAATCCAAAAGAAAAAGGATGAAGAGGCTTTTAAGGGTGATGAACACTGTGGGTAGAGATAGAGTAAGATTTAAAGGAGGGCTGGGTCATTTTAGCCAAAGCCTGATATAGCTGTCACAAGAAGTAAGTGTCCTAATATTACTGTAATATTTAAAGGAATAGTTAGACATTTTGGGAAACACATTTGTTAATTTTCTTTCTGAGAGTTAAATGAGAAGATTGTTACTACTCTGATGCTTGTACTCTAAATATGGAGCTACAGCCAGCAACTGGTTAGAATCCACCTACCAACACATCGAAAGTTCACTAATCAGTGATTGCACCTTGCTTGTTTAGTCCATACAAAAACCAAACTGAAGTTGTTTTGCAGAGGTTATGTGTTGTAGTGTTTCTTGGCCTGGAGCAGTGACCTCCCAGAGTCCTGTTGTCATCGTGAGGCTGCCAGGCAACCAGTGAAGCCACCCTGGGACAGAGCCAGGCTAGCTGTTTCCGCCTGCTTCCAGACTTTATGCGAAGCTAAGCTATCCTAAGTGGCTCCTGGCTCCACTTTCATCAGAAAGTGAATAAATATACTTCCCAAAATCTATCAAGCTTTAAAGCACCCATACCGCTGCAGTGAGTGATATATTATGGCATTGCCATGATCTTGGCTGGTGTAGTTTATTCTGAATTTCTCCACAACTTTAGATCAGTTTCTGGGGGGCAGCTTCATGCTGGGCTGACATCACTGAGCATGCTCGGAAGCACAGTTTAGTATTACCAATCAAAAGGAGAACAGACTACACTGACCAATGTGATGAAGTAATATGTGACCTCAGCGTGAGGGTAAGGAGCTTTGTGGATGACAATAACATGAAGGCATAAACTATATCAGACTGTGGCTACACAGACAAAACTTGTTAGCAGGATGAATTCACAGTTGGTGGTGTTTTTGTTTCTAGGATTTGTTGAAAATCAAAAAAAGATCTTGCATCCAAGTCTAAGGCACACAAATAAAACAGGAAACAAGTCAAACACGAACAAACAAACATGAGACATCTGCAGTCACGTGTGGTAACTGATGAGCGGGAATATGAACAGGTAAGGTTGAAGGGCTTTGACAACCGTACCTGCACATATGCTGCCAGGACCTGGTGGGCTCACTACAGATAGTGGGAAGAATGACACATTTACAAAACACAGGTGATGAGACCATTTATGTATGATTGAAATGGTGGGCTGGCACTGAGGATAAGGGGTGGGGAGTTTTTTACCTTTTCACACCTGGCCGTGACATTCTCTAGAAATAGAAAGAAATAATCTTGTAAGCTACAGAATCAGCCCCCTGAAGAGTTGAATATTTTGTTCTGGGCTGCTCACAGATATGTTTCTATTAAACGCTTAGTCATGCACAGACCTTTTTAACCAGAGCCTGATGCTCCTCTGATTGGCTGAAGTAGTTGCCAATATCTTGTGCCGTGACTGTGCCCTCCTGGCACTGGCTCATCCAGCTTTGGTACTCTTCTTGCTCTGGGAGCCGGTCCCAGAAGATCTTGAAAGCCTCCCATATGGTCTCCTGGCACACTGGTCAGACCAGAGAAAAACACGAGCCACTTAAAAAATGAGCTTGCAGAACTCGCTTCCATAGTAGTGATGTCTATGGTATTTTGGTTGGGGTTACATTTCAGTTCTCGATGGACAAATTCAGTTCTCTTTCAGGTAACAAAGATCATTTAGTTTGCTCATTAGCAATTATAGACCTAGATATTATCAGCTGGAAGTTCTGCTGCCCAAATATACTGTCATGTTAACTTCATGACATAACTCCCTTTCATGAGTCAGCCTACTGGGCATTAATCCAAAGTCAGTGCACAGACATATGCTCCAATCTTCTTCCCTAATCAACACTGTCTGTGAGACCTGAGACACCAGTGGACACCTCCAAATCTAGCTTACATAACAAACCTCAACATTTCACCATCACATGGAGTCTCTTGGCATCAACAAGCCTAAATCTCTCTGCCCAGGAGGAGCTCACTGACAGGAATTACACCTTGATCTCTGCCCACTCACATGCATGACAGAGTGCTTCTCAGGCCACATGAGATCAAAATGTTTTGTCTCTGTTGAATATTTTGTTGCCCATCACGTGCCCACCTGTGGTGCACTGCAGGCCCCTTTGCATGTTTTTTACAAGGTGTCAATTCACAAAAGTAAAATTAAAAATAATATATTTTCTCACTTAGCCTTAGAGGTACCTCAAGGTGGTGGAAGGAGTAGTTTCTTTACTCTTTATTTTGGTAAAAGTAGAATTAGCGCAATATAAAAATACTAAAAGAACTCCACCAAATGCACACCTCAAAGTCTGTTTACAGGTCTTGGGGAGAACCATAACACATGTGAAAAAAAAGTTGTTGCTCCAGAGGGAGCTGTGTGAAAGGTGATGAATGTCGTGAAGATACCATGAGGGTAAGTGAGAAAATGGTTTTTGACTGATCCTGTAAGGAGGACACAGCTAACTAAAGTGGACCACAGTCTGTTTGAATGCAAATCTCATAAGGCCTAATTGCAACTGGTGTCCACACAGATGTCAACTGTCATCCTTCTCCTTGACCCAGATGGATCACTGGACGTAAACGTGGCAAAGGTTTACATTCTTCTCTTGCACACTGTGGACACAGAGAGGAAGGGACCTCACAAAATCAATGGTTGTTTTTGTTATCGCGACATCACTTCCTGCTGTTTGTGGGCCCTCACCCCTCATCTTATCCAGCTACATCAACTGATCTACAATCATTCGTGGTAAGTCTTACCTCTGAGATGAAAGTAGCTCAGATGGTTTGCAAAAACCTGCTGGGCGGTCTCTTGTGCACAGAGTTTGACTCCACTTGGGAAAAGGATGTTCCGTTTCCGTCGAGAGATAACTGCATGGTTTTCATAAGATGCCTTTGTTCCAGATACACGAACCACACCTGGAAACACCACAGGCTCCTGACTGTAAGGCAGACTCAGGTAACCCATAGAGGAACCTTCCAGTGTTGCATCTGAGGTACCACAAAAAAAAACATCATATGTAAAACTTACTGTTTGACTTATCTTTGGATGAGGAGTGAGCAAGAAGCATACATGAATATTGCACATACCTGTCCTTATGTCCAAAAATATGACCACAAAACTAAATAAAACAGAGTAGAAAACACATCTCCAAGATTCGATGCTCATGTTAAATCCGTGATTGTGTTTAACTCCGCGGACTTGGAAAAGGATCAAGTTGATATGTGCTTCCTCTCAAGTCATGGAACAGCAACGTGAACAGCTTCTTACAAGTTTGCATAGTTCAGAAGTCTCCAGATGCAGAAGAATAACAGAAGCCCGTGAAGAAATCATTTGACGACACCATGACACTCTGGTTTCCTCGGCAGCTGAAGAGAGGTGTGTCCCATGGTACTGAGAGGACAGCTCCTGGCTCAGGTAGATAGGCAGATGGCTCTTGGAGAGAGGGGGATTTTTTAATGCTCTCTAATCCTGTTTACTCTAAGCCTTTTAGAAGAGCTTGCCAAGAAGTTACTGGAGCAACAGCGGTAAGGGAGGGTGCTTAGTGTGGAAGAAACGTGGACAGAGAGAAGACAACAAAGGCCACAGACTCCACAGCCAGCAGAGAGATGCACCAGCACATACAGATACTAGTTTGCAGATTCTTGAAGTTTAGCGGGGAGTTAATGTTTTCTACAAGAACTCTGCAGACCAAATGCTTGCCAGCAAAAAAAAAAAAGACTTGATCCTGGTCATCCAGCTGAAGAAGCACCCTGCCACCCAGCCAGGCAAACGACATTAAATACATCCAGCCTGTGGAGCTCAAAAAAAAAAGTGCTGATGTGACAGTTTCAATTTCTAGTTAAAGACCTGCATCACCTCAGATAACTTTCTATGATCTAGAAAGAAGCTGCTTATGAAGAACTGGTGCTATTTTGTAGAAATCCTCCCCACCCAAAAATACAGTGATTATGCATTAGGTTGGTCTCGCAGCTAAGGTGCTGAGCTGAGGAGCGGCAACTGAAATCCTCTCAGTATGTATGTATTGACAGGAGAGAGTGTCATGGGCTTAGTCTGGGGCTGACCTTTAACCCCAGACTATTCCCATGGAGTTTATCCTGTTTTTAAAAGGGAAACCTTCCTCTCATCTTTAAGTAGCTGCATTATGCATGTGACAGAGAAACAAAAGACAGGAAGCAAGTAATGAGGGCGAACTAACTTAGGCTTAAGTAAGACAGTGTATTAATTTCACGTTTCACCTCACTATCGTCATGCAGTGTAAAGGTGATGCGTTTGAAATGCTCAAAATATTGCTTTGCATCCTGCCACTAACATTAGCACGTTAACAAGTTCATAATGATGTTTAGTGGATATGTTTGCCGTGTTCACCATCTTAGTCGTGTGTTAGCATGCTAATTAGCACTACATTCAAAGTACAACTGAGGCTGCAAAATGTCGTTTTGCAGGTTTTTAGTCATTAACAAACTTGATGGTGGTGCCACGTGAAAACGAGAGAATCGTCAAAATCATTAGCAGACATCATCTGGGGACCATGTCTGTACAAAATTACCAGCAATCCATCCAACAGTTCCTGTGATGTCATCTGGACCAAACTGTTGGACTGACAGACATTAACACATTGTTTTTTACAAGGCTTTCTGCATTAGGTTAAGAATCCATAAATAAAACACTTCTTCTAAAACTTCTTCTAAATCTTTTTAAATGCTTCAAAGGCAAAAGTGATCAATTTGATTGGCCTAATGGCCCTCTTCATGGTGCTGGCTTCTGGCCAAATACCTGGCCATAGTAGTTGGCTGAACAATAACTGTGTAAGCTCCAAAGAGTGCTTGATCCTGAACCTTGAGATCATGGGCAGTTAGCAGAGGAGCCAAGTAGGGCTAGAGGGCAGCGGTGTTACTCTTACCATTGACTTCCTGTATGTGTGAATTCCTGGATGAGAGGTTTCACTGATGCTATGATAAGCACTCACCTGCTTCTTATGGTACAGTTTTAAATACTGAGTCTAAACAATACCGCCTGCAGACAGTGGACAGGGCCTGCTATGTATAAAACAAACTAATAAACTGGCAACTGAGAGTAGATGCTGTGTATGCCGAATGGCTGCCATGCAAAATGTGAGGGGGATTACCCAGTCAGCCTGTGAGGGGATCCGACAGACTGAGACAGTAAATACACCTAAGCCGACCATGTAACCCCTGAACAGATTACACTGGAAAGCATTGTAATGTGCTGTGAAGGCATTTCCAAATGAAGCCTTTTGGCCCAAGAAGAGCAAAGTTGGCTCCTCTGGTCAAAAAAAAAAAAAAAAAGAATTATTAACAGTAACAGAAAAAAAGGGTTTGCAGAACAGGAGCCAAAGAAAACTTCTAAAAGAGAATAAATCATCTGATTACAACACAGACATTCAGTCTCCGTTTTAGTTACCAGCCTCTAATCCTCATCTTGTTCTGAAAACCAGTTGGGACAAGAGGTCACGAGTCAGGACAACCCCCAAAATTGTCCAGTTGGCATTTGTCATAAAATACATCAGAGGAAACCTACTGGGCTCATTTAATGCAGCTATCGATGTTTGTGGCTCCAAACGGTTAAAAAAAAAAAAAACAGAATAACAAGGGTGATTTGTTCTGCAAGTTTTAATATACAAATGAAACCAAAGATTTTTTGGAATCAGCTTCTGTATAATCATCCAACACAATGTCTAAAAAAATATGTCACTGAGGATGTCATTAAGAGTTAAAGGAGACATAAACATCTGAACCAGAAGGGGGGAAACTACAAGACTATCAAGACTGATGTTTGCTGAGAAGGTAGTGATAGACAGCGTGCATGATAAACGGTAAAGGTAAGGTGAGTGAATGAGTCATGCTTATTATTATCTTAAGACAATAGCATGTCTCCTATCTGGCACTGGGAGGCTAACGGGATAACTGAGGCACTGAGTGACTGAAAGAGTTCGTTTCTTGTTCCATGAATCCAACAAGAGCCAAAGATGGAAGTGATGATTCCTGTTGGGATTCCAGTTCCTGAGGCTTCAACAACTTGTCATTTGATCAAGTTGCAGGCAAACTCCAGCACAGTTTCAGTGCTAAACATTCATCAGGCAAATGTTTTGTGACAATGAGAGGCCATCTTCAGTTGGAAGTGGCTGTAAGTTTGCAACCAATCACATTCTCCATGTGCAGGCATAGATACCAAGCAACAATTTCCTGTATGACAGTCTCCAAATGTCATCTAAAAGTCCAAAACTCTGTCTACTAACAATCAGTGTACTCCTAGAATGCTTACAATAAATGGGTAGATTACTATAAAATGAATGTTATCCATTGTGCTTTTCATGAAAACTAATCATTTCTCCCTTCCCCATGCAGGTAAAACACTTCCCATCAACAGTACCATTACATGTGCATCCTCAAGCTCAAAGGCACAATACCTACAAATGATGGGCATTATCACATCGCTAAGCATTTCAGTGATGCTCACCATGATGCATCGTATGTGCCTTCAACAGGTCACCCTACCATCAAAAGGTGCTGATCATGACAAACTTCTGAAACAGCATGAGGCCTACTGGATTCACACTCTTCACACATCAGATGGGACTGAATGATGAATGACTTCTCAATGTTTTCCTGTCATCTGTTGTACCTTTCTGTAGATCGTCTGTAGGTCGTTGTCTTTGGGTCTCTTTTACTAAAACTTATGCTCCAGACAGTCCTGATAAGCATGGATATGCACATATATGATCAGGTTAATTTACCTGTGACCTATTGAGTGTGTCCAGTCGTATACGTATGTATTAATGCTGTGTGATTTTTTTGGAGCCCATTACATCTATTGTATGTATATATTTACATATTGTTTTGGGGAGGGTTCTAAGTAAATGTATTATTGATGTTGATGTTTGGGGATTTAAGCATTCATTTCATAGTAATCTACCCATTTGATGTAAGCATTTTGGGGGTACATTTATGATTGGCACTGTATACAGAGCATTTCATTTTCTAGCTCAACATACGACACTGAAGACTGTCATACAGTAAACTGTTGTTTGGTATTTATGTGATAGGTTGCAGACTTGGAGCCACCCCCAATTTAAGATGCCTTCTCATTGTCACAAACCATTTGTCTGATGATGTTGTAGCACCAAAACATAGTAAATAAATGTATTATTATAAGTTAGACAGCGTGCCAGACTTTGTTTGCAACTGTTCATCCATTGGTTCCTCTCCTACACACCTGTGTCATTCCGAGTTACAGCTGAGGTAAATTTATAATGAAATTCTGAAAGAAAACTAGAATGTATTTCATATTCTGCCTGAAAATCAGCAGAACTCAGTTCATCCAGCAAATGTGTATTTATGTAAAGCGTGCAGAATCCAAACAGTTTAGATTAGAAAGCCCATGACTGAGATATTGTGTCACACATGACATGAAATGTCAGCAAAGCAAGTGAACCCAACTACAATTTGCTGTATAAACTAGGCTTTACATCATGGTTACGCAATTTGACTTGTTTGACTTCTGCATGAAAAATTAAATACAAATAATCGCTTTTATAAAATATCTTTCAACATAAAAACAATCAGTAAAAAGTCATGGGACATACAAACTTTTCTTTGTCTCGATATAATCTACTTTAAAACTCCTTCTGGTTAGCTACTACCTGTTTATTGTCTGCCTTCATGTTCACTTGCAGGACCCACAGATCATCAATGGTTTACATTTGCTTTTTCAAGTTAAAATAGTAACAGCATCGAATTAATGGAAATATTTTCAGTTTACACTGAAGAGTCCATCGCTCAGTATGAGCATTGATATACAGTGACATGGCTACAGGAACGTGATGCACCGAACAGCAGAGCTGCTACATGTGTCTATCTGTTACTATCCAGGTTTTGACGTCGGTAAAGGTGCAGTACCAGATCTCGGATTTCATCTCGTTTCCTCCGCACCTGCTGCCGTGGAAACCAACGTACTAGATGTAGAGGGAGGTCAAAGTGCACCACAGGGTCCTGAGAGCAGAAGCAGGAAGCAATTTCCCATTACTGTGTACAAGCCTTTAAAACCTTTTCAATATACCAGAGTTATAATCTAACTGTGACAATTCAAAACTGTTGCTGATCCAAAGTTACAGAGGCCATTTTTAAAATAAGTCAGAGTATGTGACCCCTAGAAACAGAGACGCTGATAAGTTCTTTACCTTCAAAAAACTCTCGACGTACTGCAGCAGGTAGAGGCCACAGTCGCTGCTGTTGTCTTGAAGGGGAACGTGGCAGTGGGAGCTTTGCATGTGATCGGGACCAAAGTCCCTCGATGAACCGCGACGGACCTCCCATTCTGATTCCAAGTAGCTGTAGAGCAAACACGCATGATCTTACATACATTTAGAAATGCACACGAGCAGCAACACACAGACGGATCAAAGGAGTCATACTTACTCCCGTAACAGTTTGAAGACTCGCTCATGAAGAGAACGTTTGAGGGAATCCATGACAAGAATGCACGGCCTGCAGAGCAGAGAGGCACGTCTGTCATTCACTGGTTAAATCCACAGTACGCATACATTTTTTTTAACATGTACACCATCGTCTGCATGCAGCTGCAAGCAGACCATCTGTCCAGTCGCATACTCACCTCTTGCTAATCGTTTTCTTCTGGTAGGTCCGCTCTGTGCAGCTCTGCAAACAAAGAAAAAAATCAGGGTGAGCAGATTTGGAAGAATAAATTAAGACAAGCATCTCAAAAAATGTGTCTGAAGGATGAAAGGAAAAATATTGTTATTCCAAATGAACCCAGTGAAGAATGCTTTACTTACCACTGGACCAGGTTTTGGGTCTTGGGTGGATTCTTCTTGAGTTTTTTCTAAAACACGTGAAATCAACCGTTACTTTCGAGCTTTGCGATGACAACATAAATAAATCAAGTGTTTGACATATCAGATAGCTGTAATGAACAGCCACTGCACGCTGTTCTTTGATCCTGACAAAGGAGGCATGTCTCATTCAAGCAAACCTGTCTCTGTGTCCATGGTGTCACTGTGGTTTACTGTAGGTGGAGTCTCTGTATTATCGTGAGGGCTTTTAGATCCTTGAGCCAACTCTTGCTCCTGTAACTCGCCAGTCCCATTGTGGCTCTTTCCCATCTGTGAGTTTGGACCATTCCAGGGTTCAGATTTTGGTCCATCCAGTCCAGGAAAGCAAATGACAACTAAATACCAGTGAGCCCTAAACAGACAACAGAGAATTGTGATATATAATGCAATACAAAAAAACACCTCTGAAAATACACTTCATGTATGTAACTCACTCCTGATTGACTGGCACGAACAGGAAGTCCTTTTTGAAGATGTCCACATGGCGAGTCCACGTCTTCACCCGTTGGTGCCGCTTCTGCCTCTGACAGCTGAGAGCGCTCCAGAACAAAAACAGAGAACAGTGATTTTTCACATGACCTGACGTACACACAAAAAGAAGAGAGCTTTTGCTAAGGAAGCGAGGCTGCGGCTACATCCTGCAACACACCAGTGAAGACCCAGTACATACCAAACTCAATGGAAAAGACGTTTTTCCATCATAGTTTCTTGGCACTACTTACGTGTCCTTGGTGCTGCCTTCGCTGGCATTGTCCCTCCGTGTCAGCTGCTTGTAGAAGAAGCTGCTGAAGATGTGGGAGCGCTCAGTCACAGCAGGAGAGGCATTATGGAGGAGGTATCTGGTTCAAAAAACACATCAACGCGATCAATTCAAAAGCAGTTCACTTCTCCACAAACTAGTGAGGAGGAGTGAGGAGTAAATCAAAAATCTAAAATTACTTGAGGTAAAAATCAATGATAACATCATTGAGGAACTGTCCACTGTCAAGGCACTGCAGGTCCTCCATTGTGACAGTTATTCCTCCTTTCAGTGGCGGAGGAGGAAACTGGATCAACCTAAGCAGCAGAGGAAGAAAGAAAGATTTGAGCCTGGTCATGCAGATGTAGGTAGACTTCTGACACTGGCACTCACATTGAATACAGCTGCCTGATGAAGGCCAATAAAAAATTCAGTGTTGCAGGTCACTTGCCTTTGAGTCAGGCCCTGATGTTTATATCTAGTCCAGCTGGAGTCTGGTTTACACAGAGACACGGAGTAGGATCCTTTGGTTCTACGGTGGCACAGTGTGTATACAGGAGCAGGTTCCTCCTTTCTCTTCTGTGGGAGGCAATTTATTCCACAGGAGCGAAATTTACATTGTGATCATTTACCTTAACAGATCACACAGACCAACATAGTCATCACATAGTCAGGACCCCCACATGGGGACACAAAATAAACCTGAGGGGTCGTGAAATGATTAGCAAACCTTTCTGCTGCCCACAGTTATGCTAAACAGGTCACAACCATTAAACAAATGCATTCCATGATGAGGCAGAAACTGCTACCATTCAAGCCTAAAAAGTTGGGAATAACTCACCTCAGAGGGCTGTGGGAGATCTTGTTCTTTCTGATCCTCCTCTGGTTTGAGCGGCGTCTCTGTCTCCTGATCTGTCTCAGTCTCCGGCTCCAGTACTGCCTCAGTCTCCAGCTCCAGTACTGTCTCAGTCTCCAGCTCCAGTACTGTCTCAGTCTCCAGCTCCAGTACTGTCTCTGTCTGTGAATCCTCTTCCGGAGGGATGAATGGTGTGGTGTTTTTGTCTGTGTCCGAATGTATCCCATCCTGGTCTGTGTTAAGACTGTGATCGGTGCTCTCCAGGCCCAGCAGACACAGCAGGTGAGAGTCCAGTCTACTTCTTCTGATAAGCTCTATGCTATCATCCAGAGAAAGAACAGGAGTCAGGATGTCTTCCAAAGCACCAAGTCTGTCTGCCTCATGGGGAACAATGAATTTTTCATCTGCAAGGCTGTTGAGACAGTCAATTTCCAGGAGGGAACGCAATAAAGCCCCCTCCATTCCCACCAGAGGATCTCTCAGAGTCAGAAGAATGAAGGGGCTCGCCTTGCCTGTCAAAAGAATAAAATCAGAACACCGACTTATCAAACAATATTGACATTTATATAGAAATGTGGAAAAAAAAACTGTGCTATTTGTACATTTGAATCACATCTGTCAGCAGTTTAGTGGAAATCCAGTCTGAATCCCTTAAAGACTAACACTCTGTGCGCTTTGACTTCACTGTGAACAGAAGCTTTGTTTTCCATCCAAGCTCTGTCCTTCATCAACATACTGCTTTTCACAAAAACACAGTCCATCAATTCAGGGTAAATGCAACCTAAATGCTACGTGGCTCCAAAAACATTAAGAAATGTCAGGTTGAGCTATTGACTACAGTCTACAGTGTGGACCTCACCAGTATGCGTGGTTCCATCTTGTTTGACAGACAGCTTGAGGAGGTCCTGCTGAACAGCAGCTGCAGCAGATTCTGACACACAAAACAGAAGGACAGCAGGAGGAGAGGGCTCCTCGGTGCCCTTGAAGTGAAGCTCCTGCGCCTCCAGTTCCTGCTGCTCCCAAACACTATACCTCCGCAGCTCTTTACGCGCAAAGGTTAGCAGCACCTCCACCTGTTGACTCGTGTCTGGAGACAAGAGGTGGTCAGGTTAGCTTAGAGGATTGTAGTGTTGATATCAAACATCTGTTGATTCATATTCATTTATTCTTGTTTTAGAGTCTACAGCTATGCTAACGGCTCTGTGAGGCTGAAATTAGGCACAGCAGTGCTTTGAGCTAAAAGCTAACAGGCAAAAATGCCTGCAGTGACAAGCTTAACATGCTGACATAAGTAGAAAATCTTTGCCATGTTAACCAACTTTAATTAGTTTGTTGACATGCTAATATTAAACAATTAGCATCAAACAAAAGTACAGCTGGGTCTCATTAGAAAGTCATAAGTTTTGAAAGTATCTGGTCAAAAACCAAAATGCCTGACACATTGAAATTTTGACGTGAAGTCAATTGAATTCATCCCGTGGGGACCATGAGTGAGTACAAAGTTTAATGGGAATCCCCCCAAAAGTTCTTGAGATATTTTGGTCTGTGCCAACGTGGTGGAACGGACACACAGACAGAATGCCATCCATAGCACCGTGCTGCTAGCTGAGCTAAAAAGACTCATTTTTCCATGTAAAAGTTGGATTGCAGAGCTTGACGGACGACATCCTGTAAATGCTTATGAAACTGTCTGAAGGCTGGGAACAAGGCTGAAGTAATGAGGCATTCAGCGTTAGATTAGGCATCATTTGTTTATCAGAAACAAACTTGTACTTGCTAGAAAAATCTATCAACACAAGAACATTGCTCGGTTTGTCCAAAATGCTTTACAGTACTTATCATTTTGTTGAACAAACACATTTCTTACGCACATATAACAAAAATCAAATCTCAAGGAATAACCACCTCAGTTCCCTGAGGGGGAGATTTCACAGACGCTTTCCAAGGTTAAAGTGTACTAGAGGCTTGAGGGTCTAATCCACAAACACACACACACACACACACTTTTGCATCTGAAATAGACCACTAAGCTGAGAGTAGATGGTGTGCAGACAGTATGACCAAAATAAGACGAGATGGGCTTCTCTTGGGTCTGACTTTACACAACCAAGACCAAAGGTCACAGACAGGCCAAAGCTGCTCTAAGACCACAGTTAAAAGTTAAACTATTTGCAGCATTACCTTTCAGTGGGATGATGATATTTTCATCTGCTATCTGTGAAAGGACAGTGAAAATGTGTTACACTTACTAAATGTGATGTAATCACCAAAATGGATGTACGGTATTTGTGGGTTACATTGGTTACCATGATGTCTCCGTTCGACTTCCCTTGGTAACCTCCACAGTGCAGGGTGGAAAAGGCCACGCCCATGCAGCAGTAGTCTTTAACGGGGATGAGAGAAACTGCATGCACCACCTGCAACACACAAACAGCAGTTTGGAGAAAGTGGTGCAAACATGGTGATAGGGCAGCATAATTAGACATGTACACTGAACAGTAACACGCAATAGCAACACAATAACCCCCATAATGCAAAGAGAGCAGGCTGTGAGGTCAGGCAGTGTGGTTCAAACCAATATTACAACAGAGACTATGTTCATTTAGCCCTGCGCAGGAATGGAAATCCCTTACTTTGGCACCATCTAGTGGTGGTACCAAAAATGTCATCACAGTTGGCAGCAACACATAGTTCTGCCTTTTTGTACGAGAAACGTATCTTGTTAGCATGAGAGGAAACTGACAACTTGATTTTCTGTTTTGTAAACTGAACTCATGATAAAATGAAGCTTTTATGAAGCTCCTGGTAGTCAGACCTCTCTGGAACTCACACAGGAACAATTTTGATCTTGTATGAAATGCGAGTGTTGTCTTGAAGAGGTTTGTGTCAGATATTACACAGGGACACATTCTGCCAACCTGCATGTCCTCTGTGTCAGACGCTTCCTTTGGTTTGGCCACATCTTGCTGTGGAGACTGTCTCTGTATTACTGTGTCTTCCACAGTGACCAGTGTCTGGACCGCTGGGCTGCAAGGCTGACGAGCATCACAGCTCTCCTCGTCGTCACTGGACAGCACGACTGAAATACAAGCATGAGGAACAGGTCAGGCCCGGCATCAGTTCTACTTTGGGGATTATTATTTCAAACCCCAGCACATACACGCCCTTAATTGGCACTACATTATGGAGGAGGTGTAACAGGCTTTGTGAGAGAGCAGGGACAGTATTAATTCTAGAAAAGACGTACAGGTAGGATAAAAAGAGGAAATGCAGGAGCTGCTAAGATGCAGGGCAAACCCACATGCAGCAAAAACAAAAAGGTCCCAGACAAAATAACACAATAACTTGAAAAAGATACTGGCCAAGGTCAAAAAGAGGAAAATACACTGAGCTACCAGTCTATTATGTGCAGCTAGCAGGTCTAATACAACAGTCCTGCAGTGAATCCGACCTTCATGAAGGTTAGTATGTTCAGTTTTTCTTGAAGCTGTCTTGAGGAGATGGTAAATCAACTGTCTGATCATATTGGAGGATCATCTGTTAATAATGCAGTCCAGTTCAACAGCATCACAAACTGCAGCTTCATAAATGACCATGCACAATGGCTTCCTCTGCATGCACAGCAACGCTTGCTTACTCCAAAACTATTTACTGCTGACTAAAGCCCGACTGATGTTTGCAGCACTGAAACGAGACGAGTGCGTAGACCTTATGTTTCAACTATCAAGTCCGCAGCTCAGTACATGTCACAATTTTTCATAATCACATTTAAAGCATCATCAAAATGATTTCTTTCTTATGCAATATGTTTATTTAAAAATAGTTATATATAGCATTATCTGAATTTTTTAACTCTAAGATATGGATCTGTAACGACCTCAAAAATGCAGTATCATTCAGGCTCTGCTGATAATGGAGTCCAGCAGAGTAAACAGCTGCTTTCTATGTCATTAAACTTGGGTCTGGGTTTCAGCAGTAGGATGCAGCTCACTCATCCTGAGTTGGTGTACTCACTGGGTTCATGGGGGCTGGTTTTGCTTGTGGTGTCCTGGTTCGATGACACACTTTGGCTGGGAGTACCAATCAAGTTTCCAGCCTCCAAATTAGCACTGATTATTGGGACCAGAACTTCTGCGGGATCATCTGCTCCCACAGTGAACTGTACAATGGTACGATCCAGGCTCTCCAAATCTCCGTCTTCTCCACTTTCTTCCACGCAGATGTGTATCGGGGCTGGTCCTCCATCTCTTCCGTCTTCCCCGGTGAGGCGAAGCACACTCTCACGGTGGCGTTTGGGACTGCCTGTTCCATTGCACTGGGACGTCGCGTCCTTTCTTTTCCTCTTCTGTTGAGACAGCATAGAACAGATCACCTCAATGTTGGTGTGAGTAGAACATGAACATGAGGCTGACATGCCTTTGTTGGGATGGGTTATGTGTGGATAAAGCGTACTCTTTGGTGACACTGTGAGTTTTGAACGTTCCTCTGTCACCCTGCACGGTGCTCACCAAACTGTGCTGTGCTTCTTTTTCTGGACCAGTCCACTTGTCCGTGATGCCAGCTGGGGAGAACTCATCACATCCTTGTGTGTCCTTGGCAGACTCCCAGCTCACTGACAACCCGCAATCTGTAGGAAGCAGGGAAACACTGATCAAACCATCATGCTGATATAAGCGTACACATCCTGACAATCTAAGAAGACTACTGTGAGAAAATAGAAAATGGTTAAATTGTGAACTGAGATGCGTTGGTGAGGGAAAAGCTGTGTGAATTATTTCAGCAAACAGAGCTACATTTTCCCTACAGCTGTGTTTTATTTTAGAGAACTAAAGTGTAGCATCTGTTTATTTAGTCAAGAGGCAAGGCCAGGAGTATTAATAAACCTTTCCTATTGGAAGAACTCTTACACTGAAGGACAGCTGTGAGGTCAGGGGAAAGGAGAAAAATGTAAGCGTGATGCTTTTCAAGGTGTAGTTTAAATGATAAAGTCTAAGCTTCAACCAAAACAGACATCAGTGGAGAAGAATGGAGGTGGAGAGCAGGATCGTACATCAGCGACCATGTGTGTCTGAATTTTCGTCATGTTAACACACCAACAACTTCAGCGAACTTGTAGTCCTCTCCGTGATCCTTGCCTGTTATCACCTCCTCGATATCTTTTTCTTCTTTGGCCACGTCGTCGTCAACATTTTGTAAGCTTCTCCTGAGTCGTGATCTGAAGACATGAGAGGATTAACACCGTGTTCTGATTAGGCTGCATACATTACTCTCATTTTAGCATGAATTTGTGAAAACACGAAATTTCCATGACTTAATACATTTAAAAAAAAAACATGCAGAAGCGCATGTGAACTCGAATCTGGAGTTCTTAAATCTTTCTGTGTGGGATTATTCCAAATAAAATCACCAAGTTTTCTGCCTGGAAAATACACAGAGCCAAGGATGCAGCCTGCCGAGCCAAACTCCATTAAAAGATCATTTCTCCTTAAACTAATCAAAAACAAGTAGGAGAAATTACTCTAATAAAAAAGATTGTTTTTGTGGCTATTTTTGTCCATTCTTCACGGGTCAATGCGAAAACCCACACCACCACCCTGACTTTTGAGGCTTAGTCTATTTCCTGACAAGACAAAGAGACAAACCCATATAAAATCTGATTTGACAAGCTTTTCATGAAAGTGGGTCAAGTTTTCAGACTCATTTTTCACACTCAGACACTTAATGGTGTGAGTCTTCCTTTCTCTTATGCAACTGTCTATCTATGAGATTAAAATTGTCATTACTATTGCAGAGATGCTGAGTGCCCCCAGGAATAAAGCAGCACCTCAACACCCAGGGACCCTGACAGACTTTAAGCTATAGCCTGTTACAAAAGAGAGGACTGTAAAATTCCCTGAGCACCACGAACATTCAAAAATCAGTCTTCAGTTTAAAACTAAAATAACAATAATGGTCAGTAGTGTCATTCAGATAATCAGCCGCACTGAATACGTGCATGTTCTTAACACCCAAATGCAGGGTGATCAGCTGCCTCTCAAGTAAATAGGCTTGATGTTGGGAGACATCATCCATTAATGGCTTATTGTGTGGAGAAGTGGAGTTATGTGTTGGACCATTTCTTGGCCGGGTGCAGTCACCTCTGCTGGCTGTTTAGCAAGCCCTGCGAAAAAAAAGCTCAAAAAATCCAAAAGGTTATTGCTCCCAGTCAAGAAGGTCTAGCACTTTACCGACCAGAAAACACTTTTCAATTCAACAAACAAGACACAAAGTGTGAGCTTAGTGAGTTTCTGAGGTGCCTGTGGGGAGCTTTTTGTATGGAGAGCCAGGCCAGCTGTTTTACCCAGCTTCATATTTATATAAAGGATACAACAGTGGTATCAATATTCTCCAACTAGCAGCAAGAAAGGAAATATGTGCATTTTCCTGAAATGTCACCAATTTCCTACCTTTGAGAGGGTTGTGAGGAGGTTGTCTTCTGGTTCCTTTTCTGGATTTTTTTATCATTACTCTCATCCTTCTCACTGGATCTTGTGTGTCTGCAGATGGAGGGTTCCTCTCTGGACCAGCTGCTCTTCCTCCGCGTACTTGACACTTGATTTCCCACGGTTTGACTCTGTTTTATCCTCTCCATATGAGCCTTGCCCAGTTCTGTCTTTAGGACATCTGTCAGGATCAGACAGGGCTTCCTCCTGTAGGAGGAGAAAGAGAAGCAACTACTCACAACCTTCCCAGAACAGCGTCTTCTTTGCAACATTGTGGCCCCTGAAGGTCTCCTCACTTATAGCTCATCTACCATTGCAGGCCACACTTATTTATGCCAGACGATCAAGAAAGAGGGGCAGGCAAGTCCACTGGTGTAGATAAGCCATGTGTGCAGTCATGATAAGCCAGGCCTTGAGTCATGGTGCTTACAAGCACCGTTTGCTTTAAGTACTTGAAGCAAAATTCATACTGTACACACAAACAACAAGGCCATAACTTCATAATCACTGATGCACTTCTTATGAAACATGGAGAAGTGATGAGTAACTCAACAGACTTGGACACAGGCTTCTCTATAACTGGCGGAAACAGCATGCAAATCTCAAACACAGGTTTAAAAAGAGGTTTAATTTCTTGTTAGAGGTTTATTCTTTTAAAAATGTTCAGTGAGAAAGTTCAGACAGAAGTGCTGCGAATAAAACATACAGCACCAGTGTATCCACCATCAGTATTATACAGGGCAAACAGCGGTTCAATTCACAGTGCAAGAATTCATAATACTCCCAAACACTAATAACACATGATGTTGACAGGTGCGGTACATGCTGGAAAACACAAAAAAACATTTGCCATTAAGTCAAAATAAAAGAGCACCAGTACATTTATCATCCTATTTGAGATTCGGAAATACATATATGTATATATACTAGGATTTAACTGAACAGGCTCAATCCCTGTTTCAGATGTTCAGCTGCTTCAGAAATGTTTCATATTGCCAATGGCACTGAAAAAAACACAGCTGTAATTCACCACCATAAGACCTGTAATATTCAGCGCGAGTGCCCCATCTTGTGAAAGTTTAAGAAACTGCAATGAACCACACAGACGAGGCAGGATATGTGGTTCATAAAAACTGAATGCTGCTTCTCTGTGTTTAGCTTTGACTCTGGTGACAGTAAGCTGACATGTTCCGGACAGGCAAACTTTTGGTGACCTCGCTGGCTTCATCAGCCTTCATCAGCCCCGGCAGGAAAGAGCGGTTGCCTCCTGTGGGAGTCCACAGTGATCTGTGAGCTGGTCGTCAACACGCCGACACTGAGGCTGTGATGTTTTGTCTTTGTGCCGTTGAGGCCGCTGTGTATCAGGTTGCATCATCTTACCTCTGGTCCAGTTGTACTTTGACTCCAGATCTGCTTGAGAGGAGGCCACACTCCAGTCATCCAGTCATTTCCACTTCTGTCTCAGTGAGATTTATTAATGGTTCAAGCCAGTTGTCCTGGGGGTCACTGTGGTCTGTGTTTATGTCCACCTTTGGCTATCCGCCAGATGTCTGGGGTCAAAGCTGGCTGAAGTGAATCCATAAATTTTGCCCTCTGTAGGAGTACTGCCTTGCATTTATCTTAAGCTTTAGCACCCAGATGATCCCAGCAGGTAGAAATTTCATCCACAGCACAGCTGTAGTTTAGAGATAGTTGTCAATTTAAATCTTGTCAAGTTGTACTCTGAAGAGCTAACTCACTGGCAGAGTGTTGTGGAGTTCAGAGGGCTTCTCCTGTGTGAATATCCTTGTCTTGAGTAAAGCAATCCTCTGTAACAATTTAGCACAGTCTGTGCATTTCAGTGATTCAGGTGAGAAAAGATGCAAAGTGCAGATCCAGATACAATTTCGCCAGTCGTCCAAAGGTTACAGTTCGGGTCGCATTAATGTTGTGGGTTGCAGAAGGCAGTTCAAAGCATTTTATATAATCCCAGAGTTGTCAGAAATGATCCGCCGACGATTTAGTTGTTATGGAAAACTTCAGCTAAAACCCAACTGATGGTAGACTCCATGGAAATAACATTAACAACTAACATTAAGTTAAATCCAAATTGTGGTGGCTAGCATTCACTAAAAAGCAACACAGCCTCATCAGGCTAATTAACAGTCAATATGATTATGGCTATCTTAACACTAAAGAAACAGTTTGTTTTTTTTTTAAACCCAGGTGATTGGTTCTCATTTCTTTCCCCTGCACCTGCTTACCTGGCCATTTCTGATGTGACTTTGGCTGCATGGTTGTGAACAAACAGCATGGATCCATTTTTATGTGGTGAATCCAAATGTCTGCGTTTGCGCCCTGAAAATTCTGTCCAAGGGACCTGTCAAGGGAGGGAAACAGTGTAAAAATCAAAAACGATCCAGAAGAGCCATGTTACCACCAAAGCATTTGTTCATGAGGTCAGACAGAGAGCAAAGATATGGCTGTACCTGACTTTCAAACTTCCCACACTCTGATGAAAGACATGTCATGGGGATTCTGAATGGGCTTTCCATCTAAAATTCACAAGCTGGTTAGTTATCATGCTTGGAAAAAACGAATGGCATGCAACAGCCAGAAACTTGGGAAATTTTACATGGATGTGCAAATACAGCAAGCACAAATCAGAGAAGCTCGTGATTTTGATCTGCAATGAATTATGTTGAGATTATTTTTCTATGTGTTGCGAGCGCGTGGTTGCAGCTGTTTCACCTGGCTGGTATTAAGCAGGATTTGCTCTCTGTCTTGTATGATGGCAAACCAATGACTTTAGATTTAGGGTACAAAATTTTAACAGCCATTTTTAATACTTTCTGATATTTTACAAACTGTGCAATTGTGAAAATAATCAGGAGAAAAATCCAGAATGAAAAGACTTCTTAACTAAAGGAGTATCATCTCAGCATAGTTTACACAGAATTATGCTGACTATTAAGTGTCCTGCCCTCACTGTGACCCAGTATTTCGAACAACAGGGAGGTGTGCTCTCTACAATCACAGAATAGAGCATTAAACAATACCAGAGTACACTGAGCTTGGGATCGGCAAGTGATTAGCACAATTTATGACGGCAGCCATAAAGCAGGCGCCACTACAACATCATTTGTGGATGAGAAGCAAATCAAGCTGTGCACTAAAAGCTTGCAAGTTTAAATATGCTGTATGTCATGAAAACTAAATATTTCAAAAACATGGATCATACATACCAAGTTGTCCTTATCAACAGAAAATGATAAGGTTAAGGCTCTGTTTCGCTCCATCGCAGTCAGCGAATCGGCAAGGCACGGCAAGAACACTGCAAGAAACGCACAAACAAATTACAGCCCGTCTCTGTCAAAACAAGTCAAACCTGTATGAATGGAGTTCTGTACTACGAACCAAGACTATCGCGACAACTTTAGCCCCGGGTTTTCAGAGTGCTCCAGAGCAGGTTATGTTTGACATACATATATAAGCACCTCTTGCTGAAAGCCCAAAGCCCTTGTGGCTTTTTCCTTATGTTTTTAAAGATGTACAGATTTGTGTGACAGTTTCTCATTGTACTTATGAGATATGAAAATAAGTCCACCTGCCATCATGCAATCATGTTTTGCTGTACTATGTGTTTTATATTTATTTTCCCCAAAGTCCGTTTCAGACCGCCACAGTTGCAGCAGAACGTACAAGGCCATAAAAACACATCACAGCAACCCATTAATTTAACGGCATAAAAAAATGCATTATAATTAGATCTACTCATGCCGAATGATAGGGCAGTGACACTATAAGCCTGTTCGACGTCCAGTGCAAAGGATTTAGTGGCATTTAGCAGTGAGGCTGCAGATGGCAACCAGCTGAGCACCCCTCATCGCACCCTCCCCCATGGTGGCTATGAAAAATGTGAAAGGTCCTTTCTACGCTACTGAAGAAATATGGTAGTGCAACATAACGGACCCCCCTTGTCATGGTATACTGTGACATTTCTGTTTTGAACTTTATTCATCATGCGGTGTGTTTTATGATTGCTCAGTTATTCTTGAGAGTAAAGTGACAGCGGATGGCACTCTAACCCAAGATCCTATTATGCAGCCTCTCACTGCTTAACAATTATGTTATAGGCCCCATCTGAGACTACCGAGCTAGATGGTGCACAGGTGACAGTTGATATCCTCCAAAAACGGCAGAGTTGCTGCTGTTGAGGTTACTTCCCCCTCAGCATATATTGGTATATTTGCTCTTCGTGTGTAAAACATGGCGCTGTGCTGCCAGTAGAGATGTCCGTGTTTGCGACTGGTCATCTGTTGCAAACATCCCCGTTTAATGTGAATGCGCTCGTGTCTCATGATGGTTTATGGCGGTCATTAGGCTTAGCAGGGCCAGATAACAAAAAGATATCCTGGATATGTTGAACCTGCTCTCTGCACTTCTTGAAGGGACAGAGAGCTAAGGGTAAAAAAACAAGCTGGTAAACCGAAGTCTATATACTTCCTAAAATCAAGAAACTATTGATTGACCAATACATTAGAGGATAGGACTTTTAAGCTATTGTTTATGTTGTACAGGTGGCACGTGTATCGCTACCCATTTACAAAACGCCACCAGTATCATAGTTATTTTCATGCTTACCCCTGCAAAACACGCGTTTGATTTTAAAGCTGTCTTTCTCCAAGAGTTAGGACACAATAGAAAGTAAATGCTTATCAGCTAGCGATAGCGTTAGCCGCCGGAGCTAGCAAAGTCAACGCTACTTGCTTCAATATGCTAGCTAAACGTAGGAGAGTTGCAGCTTACCCTAGGCCAGGGCTTCACTTGATGTTACCAGGGAATATAAGGAGATTGTAGACAACTACTTTCCCACGAACGTTTCCTCCAGCACCTTGCAAATGCAGTAGATATACATCCTGGATTTGATTCTGCAGCTACTTATCAGACGCTCCAGTATTCCTAAGCAACATCCGGTAAACACCGGAAGTGCACCAGGAAAAAAAGCGAGGAGCACGAAGAGTTTACAATTTGTTCCGGGCAGAATGGGACCATGGGATGGAGTGGGAAAAGGGGAAGGTAATCCGCCTATTTAATCAAGTGTCTAATATCATTACTAGTGCAGTGTCCTTTAAAAATATGTGGGGTGGAATACTCTACATGTCTCTGAGTATAATTTAGTCTAGGACTGCACATAATTTATTTCATCAATTAATCCAGTGCTTATTCTAAAGATTATTTTTCTATTACTTGATTCACTTAACAATTAATTCACAGAATATAAAAAAGTCTCATTAATATTTCAATTCTTCATTCAGTCATGTAATTACTAATGCCACTGCTATGCTAATAATAATGATAATCATATTATTAATAATAAGAAGAAGAAGAGAAATAGACCAAATTTGTCAGATACCTCATACAAATCCTGGACCTCAAAGGAGGACAGCTTTCTTCTTAGGTTTTAACCAATAGCGAAGCCCATCAGGAGGCAGAGTACATGCAAAATAGAAATAGCAGTTACCTGGATGTAACTCCAGTTCTATGAGTATGTGCATAGCCCTCTAACTATAAGGCCTGCTGGCCCTGGTTGTGTTGCTGAGTTTCAAAGGGAGACCAGCAATACATGTACTTGGGCTTTACAGGGGGAGGGTGCTTTCCCCAAGGTCAGGTGGTGAGGTGGAGCCTTGTAAGGGTAAACCACTGGCAAAGCCCATTAGAGGGCTACACATATACACATAGAACTCATAGAGTTACATCCAGGTAACTACAATTTACGTGTTTTACACACATATCTGTGGTTTAAATCTCATACAAAAATGCATGTTGTTGTAAAGTTGCCCAACTCCAGTCTCTACTTTTAGTAATTACTCATGCCAGATAAACAGACTTTTGTTACAGCAGATAATTTGACTTACAGCAGAAAAAACACACGTGTATGACTAATGATGGTTGAATTCCATTTAGGTGTTCACTGCTATTGCCATCATTAATGTCGCTTGTTACACTTGTGCCTTTCCTCCTATGTCCAGACATTTTTTCTACAGAAGCTGTTTTTTTAAGCTTTCATGTCTTAGTCATTTCAGTCAGCCTAATAACCATTACCTTTGGTATGTAGGTAAACAAACATCAACCTGCAGCAACCCTTTTTTAAATTCATTTTATTGATACAGAAGCAGAAACATCAGGCCTGCTCAGCCCCTGGAGAGAGGTTGGTGAGTCGGCCTTCAAACACTGCTGTACATAAATATAGGCCTTTCTCACAGATGATATGTTGACTAACAAACATTTCATTAACATAAATGTCTCCATAGTATTGTGTGTAGCTCACCAGCAAACCTAAACGGGAAAGATTCATCATTAATTTTTTTAGCTGCCCCAGATTTTTTTCCTATGGTAAGTCAAAATGTCTCCTGTGAAAAAGGCCTGAATGTGTTTCATTAGGAGCTGGACATTGATCGCTGAGTACAGCCTGGACACTGGAAAGCAGTGGAATAATGTTCTTTGTATTGTAGTCCACAAGTGTACAATGTCTGCTTTGACAAAATTAATGTTGACCTTTGTATGTTGCTGGTTCTGTATGTACACGGAATCATTCAGGATAATGTATTCCTGTCGTGTAATGCAAAAATACAAAGGTGACAATGATATTTTTCCATTGAGGCAACCATGTCCCAGTGTCCAGCGTGATCTTTAACGTCACGTGCCACATTTCTGCACAGCTGTCTCTGAGGATGTCCCCGAGCCTGCTGCTCCACTGCCACCTTCATTAGGTCCACCGTTCAGTGCAGCCCCTGGGGCATATCCTCTCGACACATGTCCCGCTCTCATTTCAGCTAAGTAGAAAAGAGACATCCATGTGAGTCACTGACATGTACAGTATAATGCTCCTCCATAAGCCTACATGCACTCTCTTTCCCAACCTCTAATACCCCTAATCTCATGGACACGCTGCATGACATAAGGGTTAGATAGAATAAAGTTAGATAGATTTTGTTGATTTGATAGAAAACAAAGATCCATTAAAGGTTCACACTGACTAACATGGGGCAGAGATTAACAAAGGTCTTATGTTCTCCATAGACTTAGCAGTAAGCCGATCATTCTGCAAAAGCCAAAATATCTGCAGGGATCAGTTAAAGTAAACAGTTTTCTGTGTTCTTCAGTTTACATACAGGATTAAAAAGCCTTTAAACTCTGAGTTGCTCCAGGTACCTTGCAGAAGTTTTCATAATGGCTGTTGTCATTATCTTACCAGCAGCACTACATGGTGTAATGATGGGCTTTTCCAGTTGCTCTCCCTCAGCGATGGAAGCCCGAATCTTCCTCACCACGTAGATGCTAGCTGGGATGTAAAACACAAAATAATATGACGTGTTGTAAATAAGTAGAAACAGCATTAAAGCTTTAGAGTAGTTACGTATGAGCACGTTGTCTTCATTTACTGGCCTTCAATAAATAAATGAAAACAAAGCCATGTTATGTGCGCTATAGATAGATAAGTAGAAAAACTCTTAAACAAGTCTTTCAGAACCATTATGAACACGTTCTTTACATACTGTATATTCAGAGATGGAAGAAGTATTCAGATCCTGTTTGTACATAAAAGTAGCATTGCCTCAAATATTACTTATTCTGAAGAACAACAGTATCCGCATCAAAATATACTGAAAGTGATATACAATGGCCAATTTCATAAGACTATATATTATTGATTCTAATAATTGATGCATGAATCAATATAACACGTCAGTGTTGCAGCTGGTGAAGGTGGAACTAACTAAATATCCTGTTGGGTAGTTTAATCTGTGAGAAGACATCAGAATGAGTTGGACGTATTTTGTACTCATAATCTGAAAATATATCATAACATTGAATTACTCAAGTAAAGTACAAGCACCTCAAAATACTTCGGTTTAGTACTTGTTTACTTTTCACCAATGCCCATTTGCATCAGCTCACATAACAAAGCTTTGTTTTCATAAGGCGTTACCTAAGAACAGACATTTCTACGGTATTCTAAACAAAGATCGATAAAGAAATCCTACCTTTAATCAGCAGTCACACCATGTTTGTTTCCTGTTTTCATAGAAAGGTGAGATGACCTTGTCTGTTGTAGATCTACGCTGCTTTCTGCCTTCACCTTCCAATATTAATAACCGAGCTGTTACAAAACCGCGCCGGAAGTTACATATCGGAGATAATACCTGGGGCGGGACTTACAGCCCCCACCTGTATTCTGATTGGCTGAACTGTTACGCAAAGAGGAATGTCATAACGCGATGCAGAAGCTGAGAGAGAGGACTCAGGGCATATTCATAGAAAAGAGGATTGAGATAAGCAAAAGTGTTTACATAAGGTTACACACCTTATGGACTCCGTAAGTATGATGCTGTTGGCATTGAGTGGAAACATGTTTAACATTAAGCAAGAGAAACAAGAAATTAAAGGAGAAGACGAAGAAGGAGTGTTTGTTCTGCAGGAAAAGTCCCTCTGACTGACGAAGCTTTGTGTATGACATGATTAGATACTGATGCATCTATGTGTAAGAGGCGGACTGTTGTAGCTGGTTGAAGTGGAGCTGCTTTGAGCTTTTTTAAATCCGAGTTTGAAGGAGGCATACCATTAAAAAAAAAAAAAAAAAAAAAGACAGTTTAGTCCAGTGATTCTCAAGCTAAGGGTCAGCCCCCTCCAAGGGGTCACAAGATAAATCTGCAGGGTCGTGACATGATTAATGCAGGTGATAGAAATGTGATAAAGTAGAAGAAGAAAGTCATGTAAAATGGAAATTATCAAAGTAGAAGTACCTGAAAATTGTAATCAGTCCCAGTTGACTACTTAGTTTGGAATTCTAGTGTTGGTCTACTACTTGCAAGACTTATTCACATATTGGTTATTTTTCAAATATTTGTGGAATTACTGTCCAATGTCAGAAACTGTTGGTATGACCGTGGTTAGTGCTCACGCAGCCGTGTTAATGGTAGTATGTTTGGGTAAATTTGCAGTAACGAGAGTTAAATATAATACTGACAATTGACAGAATAGCTAAGAGTCTCCTATGGAACAAACAAACATATTACAATCAAGGAGCAAAGCCAGACAAATTATTGACCTAACTGGTTCAGAAAATCGAGAAAATGACAACGTGAGGCTGTTTAATTTGACATCAGTGATACCTTTAGAGATTTCTATTAATTACTATGTAAGTCAGAATATACAGAGGTTAAACAAGAACAAGAAGCAGCAGCTACAGGCAGCATGAACAGAGGGAAAGCACCCGGTCTGGACAAGATACATGGTTCTATAAAAGGTTCAAGGAGAAGCTCATATAAACTCTATTAGACATGTATAATGAATCATATAATATTGGAACATTTCCACCGTTGTGAAGACTAACTACGATTACTGCAATATTAAAACCAGGTAAATCACCCACTAACTGTTCGTCTCTTAGACCCATTAGTTTAATGGGATGTGATTCTGTGCAAAGTTCTCTCTTGAAGACTACAGCAGGATCTTCCCCAACTGGTCAATAACGATCCAAATGGTTTTGTATTAAAAAGGTTTTCACAATCTCAGAAGAGTATCAAAACTTTATTTATTCTCCTCACATATCAGGACGCTGGAAAAGCTTACATGACCTTTTTTTTGTGACACAGTATCAGTGTGGTGTGGATTGTCAACTTTCACAAGGTAAAGTAAATGTGGGATTCGAATTATTTACTAAATATTAAATATTTGCATCTAATATGTCAGAGAGAAAACTGATTGCCATATGCCGACTATCAATTATTGAGGAAATTACACTTTATAATCTGCAGGGACAAAAATCAGGACTTTCTAACCTGTTGGCGACACATTCAGCAGAGTCATCATCACAGAGATTACATGAGGACAGACACACAAGAAGATATTGCAGAGGGAACGGGCTTATTTAAAGCCTCAAAAACAATTAACACAAGGTTGAAGTTCAGCCCTCCCTCCCTAGTGTATTTCTGTTTGTGTGTTTCCTCTCCCTCTGTGCCAGGTTGTCTTTTTACCTTGCGTCAGGCGTTTCAGCCCTTCCCGGGTGTTTTGTTCTCTGAGTGTTTTTATATCTTTGCCTTGTTTTCTGGGACCTTGCCTGTTTTTTGTTTTTTTTTTGGACTCTTGATTCTTGCCTGCTCCGTGATGGATCTGTTTTGCCTGCCTCACCATCCCGTAAGCCTTTTGTACATTTGATTTTTGTGTGAATAAATATTCACTGAACTGCTTCACCTCTGCCTCTGGTGTCTGTATGTGGGTCCTGCTTTTTGTTTTCCTGCTATCCTGCTTGTGCGACAGTATACTTGCAGTATTTAACATATGGGAGTATAGAGTCGTAGTAGTATTTTCGTGTTTGAACTCTGCATAGACAAATTTCACCATCGCATGTACAATGTAGCTTCATCAGCATTGTATTTGCTCAGTTATCATGATGATTTGATTTCTGCTCATTGGATCTTTTAAGGACTTTCAGTAGCTTTCTCAGAAATTACAGGAAACTGTGGCATCCCTAAAGCAAAGCATAAGCTCTGAATCCCTGCAGCTGTTTGTCATTATCTCAATGATTCACTTTCAAGGTGAGACGGAATACATTCAGCTTTACTGTGAAACTGCAAATGAGATATAAGCGGCAAACACACACACACACACGAGAGCAGCCTGTTGAGATACTGTCAATACTCTGGAATTATTAAGCAAACGGAAATCAGGGTGATCCATTTAATAATTTACTGTCAAGCATTTTATTGCAATTTACAGAGCTTCATTTATCCTTGTTCAATCCTAACAACCAACATTGTAATCAAGTACTTATTTAATCCAATATGCATTAGCCATTTGGAGCAGAAGCAGGGTGAAACCTACCTGGAATAAACACTGCGCAAAACTTTTCACAATAAGAGTACAGCAGTTTCTCATACAGTTGCATTTGTATATTCAATATATACACATAGATTTCATTTAACTTAAAACAGTTTCACACAGCAAGACAAACACAACTTCACACAGAAACCAGACGAATCTCATTCTTTCATAACAACAGCTTTTTTTTTTACAATAAAAAAAATGAACTGCAATCACCATGGAAACAAATGAAACAGTTAGTGAGGAGTTAAAGTCATAAGGAATGATGTGAGGTTGAAGGGAGGAAGTCTGAAATTGTTCAGTGTATACACCAGCGGAGGATGATTTTAAACTGCATCATGTAGGCAAGAAGCGCTACTCTAATGCTGATACTTTTTTCCATTATCATTACTGTGCTGTAAACAAAGAGGTGCTTCTTCTTCCCATCAAGCTGTCACAGTTTTTTCACTAAACAAGACCTCACACGAAACACAAACATTCACTAGAAGGATCTAAGAGGACAGCAGGTGTGCTGATGGTCAGGACCTAGTCCATCCTGATCTTCTGATTGGTCATCCTGTAGATGATGCTGTCGTAGCCTGGGTCCATGTTCCACAGGTTATAAGCGATGGCGATGACAGCAAGGGCCAGAGCGATCATCAGCCACAGCACGATGTTGAAGACCACAGCATAGTGGAAGTTGTACTTGTAGGCCAGGTTGTACGGGCTGCCAGGGTTACTCTGTAAAGATTTAAATCCAGAAAGGCAGATAATTTGCAATTAAGAATAATCCAACACTCAAATTCATCAAGTATAAGGACCGCTCTGATTTTCCTATGATCACTAGGAAGCTGATGACTGAGTCTGTCTTCGTGTCTGTGTTGGATTAGAGACAAACCTCTGCCTCCACTCAGGCACTGATTGGTTTCTGTGTATTTATAAAGCCCATAATGGCAACATGACATCATAAACTACTTCTTTATTAAACTGGTCTAATAATCTTTCTTTGGCTCATTCCAACAGGACTAAAAGGACAGTCTACACATGGACCCCCTCACACCCGCTAACCCCCATTCCCCTGACCCATGTTTACTGAGAGGGGATGATCAAAGCATTCTTTGGTTCCAGACCCAAGTCATAAAAACCAAGAAGCATAGACTGGAACTGGGTTTATACTTCATGCAAGGGGTTACCGTAAATACCAACGGTTTTGATTTTTAGTTCAGCCTCAGATTTCGCCCCTGAATACCACCAACACAACGCGACACACATACTCTATATTACTCTATGTACTTCAAGAATAATGGTGTTTACATTCTTTCATAGTGCACATATTGCACAGCTGGAGTTAAATCCAGGTAACATTTATTTTGCTATGTGTCGTTGCTGAGTAGCAGAGTACAGCTGTGTAACAGCCTTTTTGATTTGTCACAGCAGGAAAAGCACAAGTGAAGCGAATTTTGTTAACACTGGCTCAGTTCCATCCACTGTCCATGCTGGGGACCTATTAAGTGAACACAAATCAGTGTGATCCATTTAATAATTTACTGTCAGGCATTTTATTGCAGGTTACTGAGCCTCGTTTCAGTCCTAAAAACAAACATTATGATCAAGGCATGACCATGACCTTAAAAATGGCTCACCTAAATGCAACCATTTTTGATGATGCTTTTCCTGTTATGACATGCCAAAACAACTGCTATGAAATAGATCTATTGGCATTTTTAATTCTGATTGTGATGTCAAATAGGGAATAGGTGTGCAGAGGAGACACCTACGCGACATGTTTGTCTCTGAAAAAGAAGCCTGCTGAAGCTTTCTTCAACTGGCTGAATGTTTCTGGTCTCCACATGGCATTTTCACAGCCCTGACATTTGCATTTTTGACGAGGCTATGGTGTAGCTACAGCTTGTACATGCAACAGAGACAGTTTCCTGCCTTCAGCTCACACCTCCACATCCTGCCATTACTCTGTAAGCACACCTAAACAGTCACCACTGACCGCTGCAGGACTGCTGACATTTGACGTTCAAGCTGTGTGGCTCGCCCTATACCAATGATAAAAGCTGCATCCAAAGGAATCCATCTATGCTACACAACTACCAGGTCATCAGATTTCACCGTATGCCACCATAGCTTCTGTCCATGCATCATATTAGGCTAATATAGGATATGATGGTCTTCTGACCTGACACAATAACTTCTATTGAAGTGTCAACCACCAAATGGGGTCCCAGCCCTCATGGGGTTTACAAGACACTACTTACAAGAACATACACACGCAAGAAAAACAGAAAGCAAGTGCACATATGGTTTGCTATCCATGTTTCAAACACATACTCAGTTGACAATTTATTAGGCACACCTGACTTGAGCTAATGCAGTCTAACACAACAGCCCTGTTATAAAGCACGCTCTAATGATGGTTATTATGTTCAGTGTTTGTTGAAACAGTCATGGAGAGGGGTTGATTCAGCTTCATTTTGCAGGCTGTAATTTGCGGTGCTGTTGGAATGTGGTGCACGATACTGAGAGGTGTGTCTAATATTTAGCTAACTCACTTAAAAGGCCTTGCAAATTCTAATTAATGCTGGCATTGAACGTGATCTCTTCTGGTGACACACTAGAGGAACCATTATATTTAAGTTTGGCAAAATGGTAACAAATGGTTCTGCTTCAGACTTACAATCTGTTTGGATTCCAGGATCGAACGGGACTTCCTGGTCAACGGAGCCTCGAAGGTCTTCACTGTGACAACCTCCACCACAGCACTGTTGCCATAGAGACCATACACATCCTCTCCAAACTACAAAGAAAAAGACGCAAAGTGTTATTGCATGCAGAGGTTCAACAAAAAACTGAGGTGATTAAGTCAAAAAAAAAAGGCCTATTTAGACCTTGTCCTTACTTTCTGCAGAACAGAGGCCAGAATGGCGGTGGCATCACGGTACTGAGGAGAGTCTTGGCCATAGAGCCTGCTGAGCTCCTCCAGGCCAGATAGCTCCAAGGAGTACAGGTCAGGAGAGTGGTCCTTCGCCAAATGTCTGTGTCTCTGCAGCTACAAGACGAGCACAAGGCACCCGTGTCACAGTGCAAAGAATATAAGCATTTTCAGGAGAGACGTTCAGCAAACCCAGACGACTTACCAGAGCTGTGATGTCGTGCAGCACTTGGACCTCAGACAGGAAGAGCAAATCAGCCTAGAAAGCAAAAACAGCAAAGAGGTAAGGAAGGAAAAAACAGACTCCCACTTCATAAAACTTCCCTTTAGTTGTAGATCTCCCCTGAATTCAAGGAAGATATATATATTCTAAATATACTAACAACTTTAACTAGTTTCTTATGAACATGCTGATTTGTATGAAGGACCATATTCTACAAGACTAGGCCATTAACCCAATAACCTCTAATTAAACTCTATTGATAGTAAGGAGGACAGTTGTTGTACATGAATTGTGATCTTAACAATATATCCCCCAGAACAAGGCATTAATAAGTACTATAAGAAGACTGATTAAGAGCCAATATGCAACTAATATGCATGATACTACGCAGTTAATGGTGAATATGTGTAACTTAATATAAAGTGTGACTCAAACAACATATAGTGAATACTGCAAGCCAAGTGCATGAGAACATGCTTTTTAACACCCTATTTTGGGAACAGAGTCATGGCGGGACAGGAAAACCATCATTTTGCTCTCTAAGTTTGTTATATAATGTAAATTGCCAGTATGGTTTTGTGTGGATGAGTGCAATGTTGCTGTTTAAAAGTGACCTCTGCGTTTCTGCTGAGGGAGCTGAGCGGCAGGGAAGCCAACACAGAGCCATCCTGGGACAGACGGGCACGGATCTGCTGCAAGGTGACTGGTAGATCCTCAAACACAGCATTGGCCTTGCCCAGCATATACAACCTCTGAAAGAGAAGGCAGACAGACAAGAAAATAACAGATGAGCCTCCTGAGAGTAATGTCACAGATGTAAGTATGCTCTGTTCAGTCAGAGTTTATTTTCATTACCTCCTCACTCGGGGCCAGCTGCAGCACGACAGGGGTGTCCTCAGCAAACAGAGAGTGGACTGTCTCTGCAACACTATCCAAGGTGAATGGTACCGGCTGCAAAGAAGAAGAAATTCCCACTGACTAACTAAACACTTCAGATATAGTCACATACTATATTGGGTGTGCCAAACATCCCCATAATACCACAGTCCAGTCTGACTCACATTCTCCAAGGGGTAGGAGGCCACACTCTGAGGCAGGGCCAGGCTGTCAATCCCTCTCACCACCACCAGGATATTAGCCCGGGGACGCTGGAACAACGGACCAGCCTGAAGGCCAGGCCAGGACAAATCCTGTACAAATGAACACGCACTGTAAAGGCTGGGGGAGCAAAATCATCAGCTTAAACCTGCCTAGGGACAGCAGAAACAAACTGTGAACATATTGACATACCATCACCTTTTAAGTTGATATGGTGAGCAAACTGTTGAGTATTTACACATCCAGCAGTTACAGAGCAACAGTAGCATTAATTTGAGGTACCTCTTGAACAGAGAATCCCATGGTTAAAGCCACCAGGTCAGGGATCTTCTCGCCAGAAACAGGCCAGTCTCCTTTCTGGAAAGATACAAATTCTGGAGCCTGCAGCACCGTTAAACTGTCTCCATGTGCACCTGTGAGGAAAAAATGAGAGGGCTGTCAAAAATAGAGTCACAGTACAAATACTTCCAAGAAGAAAACAAACATTTTCTCACTCTAACAAAGTTGCTAAGAAGTTCACAAGTGTTCAATGAAGAAGGAAAAAAGTAGTGCCCATCACATGTGCAATAGCTTTTACTAACAATTCCACCTGCAATGATTTAACCAGTGATAGATGTGAAGATTACAGTTTTACAGCACTTCACCTGTCAGTGAAGGCACAATACAATAACTAATCAGTGCCTGAAATCTCCTTTTACTGCTCAGCATAGAGTGAACACCTGATTGATTATTATGTGGGGAACGATGAATTCTACACATAAGAGTGACTGTAACCAGCAATGCGGGGTTTCACATTCCCTTGTAATAAAAAATAAAAGGGATGACTACAGAGGATTTAGACATTTCACATTCATCAGAAACACTGGGACACATCACCCACTGAGAAACAAATCAATGCTAATGCTCAGCTGCTGTTGCAATGATAGAAAGTAGGACGTCTGAAATGAGGAGCACTGTCCCTTCTGTCAGTGTGATGTTAATCATTCTCACTGGTACGTTAGGCGCACATTACAGCAAACACCAGTGCCAGCCTGACTGGACTTCACTGGTCAGAGTAAAGATAAAATATGAACATCACAGCCATGGATGGAGGCAGAAACTCGTGACAGAGAGCTGATGATGAACGCCGAGGAGGAACTACCGCTTCACAGCCTGTCACATGACACTCTTGTGTAAATGAGTGACCAGCAACGAGGAAGCATATAAATGTACAATTTCCCTCTAACGGATATATCGACAAACATTTTGCGAGGCTTCGTTTCTCACAGGAAAACAACAGTTAGACATTCTCACGCTCGCTGATTGGCGTTTACACTTTGCTAATGCGTGAAGTGATTACAGCGATAGCAACAAGCTAACACTAGCATCTTCAGTTTTTTAACCCGCTTGTTCGCACCTCATGTCAATCCAATGATACAATACTACAAGTGCAGCAAGATTATTTCACACAATCTTGTTCATGCAGCTGCTCAAAACGCTATAAATATCGAGCATAATCTTTCTTCAGAAGGCTAAACGAGAATGCTAACGATGTTTCAGGCTAGGTTAGCGAGCTGTCATTTGCACATACGGCGGATAAATGACTTTAAAGCGGTAGATTCATGTGGGAGAAAAAAACGTCCCAAAACATGAATCATGATTGTCTACCGTGGCACATTTCTTACCGGTTGTTATTAAGAAGCAGAGGACAAACGCCGCGGAGAAAACAGCCTCCATCCTTCGCCAGTTTGTCAGCGACATCTTTCTCCTTGGTCTAGCAGAGATCAGCTGACCTGACGTCACAATGCTGCAAAGAATGATGGGACAATATCTGACACAGCACAGGTACTGAATACTACCAACCGCCAGGGCCCTGGATGGTTTCTTGTCTTGGGTCGGTGGTGCCTGGGCCCACGCCTCAACTTGTGCATCTGCTCCATGCCTGGGTAGGTCGGACCATGACACCCAGTCAGTCATCCACCAGAGTCATGGGTATCTCTCTCTATCTCTCTCTCTCTCTCTCTCCCCCCAATTTATTTATTTTTTTTAATTTGTCTCCTTTGCTGTACTCTCCTCTAGTTCTCTGTCTTTGACTCATCTGCCTCATAGAACAACTTTTCATTCTGTTTTTCTGTTTTTGTTGCTATTCCTGATAAATCAGACAGACATAGGATCTGTCAGAACTGCTTGGGACAACCAATTTAATTCAATGTAGAGTTATATACAGTTGGGAACCCTAACAGTCAGTATTTAACAAGTTTAGTTTGCATTATGTTTTTATTTAAGTTTGAAGCAGGATCCCAACATTTCTCATGTTACCAGACTTTGTGAAATGGGCAGGTCAGTCTAAGTGTGTTGGGCCTTTGTATGGAAGATGTGATGTAGAAATGATAGTACCTATATTACAAACTTTTGGTAAAGCATACATCGACGCAAAAAAAAAAAAAAAATAGAAACATGTAAAAGACAACTATCGTAGACTATTAAATTATAGGAGGAGGAAGAGAAAAAACAGACCACCACACTTTGGTGTGGTATTATGCAGACACTCAAATCTAAATGTAATCTGAGCATTTCTATTCCTCAGATGGAACATCAAGAAGCAGTTCAGATGTACTTTGGCAGGAAATAAATTTTGAGAAAAGCTGTATCTTGAGTGCTGGCTTAGTTAGGGAGTATAATTTCAACTACTATTAGTTTTCAATAGCAGTTGTCTGTATGACTGAAAATATTGCTTTGGTAGACTTTCCCTCAAATCAGTTAATTCACTGGACTCCTTTCTGTTCATTTCTACGTTAATAATTCAAAATTCTCCATGAACCGCACGTGAACACGTGTCTTTCACGTTAGATTGTGACTGTGCAGTGTAATCCTGTGTAATATGTACGCCTCACAGAAACTTAACAGCCTTTCTTTTCCACCTACATGATGTCCATTTCTAAAACATAATAGCTGGCTATTAGAGGCTTATGCTCAGAGCCATGCCTTTATCTCTAAAATTACATCCTGCTGCTCAGTAAAGAGGCTGAACGTGACGCTCCTGCGCCTTCTGCCTCAGGATATGACTCTCTGACTTCTGTGTTTGGGCTGAGAAACTAAGGTCTGCGAGGCTTTTTTTTTATTTTTTCAGCATCTCAATTAGCTGTCTGACAGCCTCTTGTCACTCTGCATCATTTACCAGGATACGGGCCAACCCCCTCTGCCTGGAGACGGCCGCTAAAGCTCCGACCTCACCCCATGAAGCTCTCTGAACTTTGCAGCTAAAAAAAAAAAGCATTCATGTTACACATTCTTAGTAATCTTCCCAGCATAAAAATAAATCTTGAGATCATCCCGGCGCCTGATGATGATTTTAGTCTGCTTTCAGTCTTTCTTCAGAGGATTTCTCCAGGGGTTTATTTATGGCTCGAGGGGCTGGATTGCCCACGTCCCTCTCTAAAGCTCCATTGTCAGCTTGTGGATCAACTAACCCCCCCCCCCAAACACACACACACACACACACCCCTAATTTTGTCCTGGCTCTTGGCAGCCTGCCAGGCATCTCTTTGCACCCACTCTGCAGAAAGAGGGCAGTTGGGAATTTAGTCCGTCTATCTGCCTTGCATGGCTCCCTTTTACTTCAGTCGTCATTTTTGTGCATTTTGCTCAATGAGATTGTCACGCTGACGCACGGCGGCTCATTCAGTGTGTTGTCCGGAGCCTCCCAGACAGATGTGTTTGTCTCTGCAGCGGCCCTTTACAGCCACTTGCACACATTCATGTGAGAAAAGATCAAACGGTGATCCATACACTCAAAGCATATTCCCGATGTGATGCAGACCCTCATAGGATTACTGGGGGGCATGGGCCAGCGCTGTGGCACCTCCTAACCTCACATTCTCCCACTCTCTGTGCACCATTGATGTACCCAATCACCCTCTAGATATATGGGGTGCCTAGAGCCCCGAATATCATCCAGCACCCTGTTAACTGGAACAGCACCTGGCACCAGGTTTTTCCTGACTGGAATCAGCTTGTGGTAATTATAATCCTGTCGATATTCTTTATTTTTGATCTCATGAAAGAACAAAACCAGTAGTGCGCTCCCAGCTCCCTACCCTGCCTATGGCTCTCAGCCCCAGGCCCCTTGTTCCCACTAAAACATAAAAGAATGGGTGATAAATATATACTCTCATTTTTTTTTTTATTTCTTTGAAAAAGCTAAAGCCTAAATATAATTTCTTGAAAGAGCTGGCCACTGTAGTTTTTAAGAAACATCACTAAAGCAGGAGTAAGTAGTGTTGGGGTCTATTTTAAGATGCTTTTGTGAGTTAGTATTTCTGGCTGCAGGATGGTGTATGTGGGAATGATTAGATAAAACCAGAGTGCCCGTGGTCATCACAGTGAAGAAACATGTCACTCAGTGCAGCGGTGTGGCTCATTAATGTGCTTTTAATAGTTTTGGACTTCAATAGAGGTCAGTATGCTCACTGGAGTAAAATGTCAGACTTTGGCTGCACATTAGTTGTTAGTTGGATAAGTTCATTTTGGGTTTTGGTTTCTGGTTGACACAAAGAAAAACAAAACAACATTTAGAAAAAAAGACCCATTAATATTCACGGCCTTAAAGCAGATATTATTTCAGTTGATTGATTGTGATTAAGAGGTGCATTTTCCCAAACCCATTTATTCTTAGTCAAATTACCAAATACTGACACACAGTGAAAATGAGGCCCGCTTAGCCGTCATCCTGGTAATCCTGCCTCCATGTGGACAACAAAACAAATTCCCTTTGGTCCACCATATTAAATATAGGAAGAGGTATCCTGGCTTCTGGAATCTTATGATCTTGCCAGCATTTAATTGTTTACAATGTGTGATTTAAAAAGAAAAAAAAACCCCACTAAACTTAAAACATCAACTCGTGAACTGCAATCAGCATTGAGAATCCATTAAATTCATCACCTAATAGCAGTTTTAGCACACTGGGGGGCGCTGCAAGCTACGGGCTTTTCAGCACTCCCAGCACGTGGGAGTCACTCAGTCATGGCTGCAGCAATAAATTGCACGACACCTACAGTACAGAAATATTCCAAGAGATGGCAATATAGGATTGAGCTGTTGTTCACACCTCGTTGATATACAGGAGTAGAATAAAATAGTTAGGCAAGAAGATTCAATTTGACAAAACTGAACTTCTCACAGTCCAGTTTCATTCTAAACTCACAAAAAAAAAGGCAGCAGAACACGTTTCCTCTTGCAGTTTGTATATTTATTTTAAAGCAACTTCTTTTGTAAAATATAAATACAAATTATGAGATATTTTAATTACAAAGTTAAAACAAAAATGAACACACCAAAAATTACTTTACTGCAGTAGCCTCCCTGTTATATACAAGCTCTGTGCCGAAGGGTGAATATCAACATCATCTTAAAACTTTATTATACAAACAGTTTTGTAGTTTTGCAGGTTAAATTAAAGACCAAACAGGAAGCAAAATCTGAACATTTAAAAAAAAAAAAATACAATGTACTAGCCCCTGAGGCTCAAGCGAGCGCTAAAGTCTGAGGAGAAAAACAAATGAAAAAAAAAACAAAAACAAAAAGAGGACATCATGTGCTTCCTATGAACACAAATACCACATTCAATAGCACAGTCTCAGTACTATCCTGTACAGCTACACACAGGCACAATGTGCTGCGCGCTCACACACTCCATCTAATTGCTGACAGCACGACAATGCTCTGTTACCTTATAAAATCTTTCAGAGGAGTCGTGAGCAACATCCGAAAGAAAAAAAATCTCTTGATATTTTTATATATATATATATATATATATTTATTTTATTTATTTATTTATACATAAATTAATTTATAAAAATAAGACCATTATTAAGTCTATTGAGTCACAAATGTATTGATCCTCAGTTAACGGAGGGTAAGGTTTCAGCAGCCCGGTCAGCCAGCAGGTCAGTCTATCTGTACAGTGCACCAGTGCTGGTCCAGAGCAGGGCCGAAGCGTGGGAACTAGGGGTCAGGCTAAGGCATATCATCATAACCTCTGGCTGGTTCTAAAGCAAACTACAGTCGGTATGGATCAAAGTCCGGATTTAGTGGCTTCAGGGGTCAGGATGAGCCCAACTTGCCCACGGCCTTGATTTTGTCCTTAAGTTTGTCCGCCGGGTGGTCCCAGTGGTCGTCCAGACACTCCAGTGTGGATCCCAGGAGAGCGGCCAGCTCGGCGCTGTCTTCCACCAGGTCCAACAGGTCTTTGCTGTCTGGATGGAAGCCCTCCAGCTCCTCTGGGCATGAGAAGAGCTGCGACAGAGAGGCCTGCCGGTAAAACTCTGCCTCTGCCACCGTCACCACCTCCATGTGCGGGAAGGTCTGTCGGAAACCGCGAGCGGACATCCGCAGCCGACGAAGCACGTCAGACAGTAGCAGCCAGTTTCTTGGCCTGGAGGAGGGAAATCAACCGATGTTTAGGAATGAGGTGCCGGCAGAGAGGGCGAAAAATAATGAAATAAGTAAAAAGGTGTGTCGCGTGTGTGATCAAAGCTCACCCTTGGGAGAGGGACACCTGGATGTTGTAGCAAGGCAGCAGAGGTCGGTCAGAGAACTCAAACTCAAACACCTCCTTTTTATCCTCCTCTTCCTCATCCTCTGGGCCCGGGGGGTCGGCCAGGATGTCATAGACACCGCCCTCTTCGCTTGACTCTGACACGCGCACAAAAAAAAATAATCCCGAGTGAGCATCCACATTATCAGGGAGGGACAGACACGTATCACTCAAAGCGAGATGGCACTGAAGATTGAAGGGACTTTGTAAGCACGAACGCACACACAGAGCGCTGATCAGTACTCACCACACACAGCGCTGCCATAGAATTCCCAATAAAGTCCTGGGTCGTCATCTGAGCGGCCCTGAAGGTCAGCAAAATAATCTATGGAGGGAAGAGAGGAGCAAAGCCTGTTATTCAAGAGCCACAGCCCTAGGGACAGGCAACGAGGCAAATACAATTGCCCTTTAAGACTACAGCAGAAAAATGGATAAAGAGCACAGTAAAACAGAAGAGGAGGAGGGGCAGTGTCAAGAGAGAAAAGAGAAACAAACAGAGCAAATGTTTTTTTTTTTTTTGGGGGGGGGGGGGGGGTTGGGGGGGCGGATGGTCAGGGGCCAGCGGCTGTACCACGGGGGAGGAGAGCGACTGTCTCCACTGGGTTAGAGCTGGCTCAGTTCAGAGCAGGGCTGCAGAAGGCTGCCAGGAATCAAACAAGAACCACACACAGTCGCTGAGTGTGCGCGTGCACACACACACACCAGCGCACACACACACACACACACACACACACACACACACACACACACACACACACACACACACACACACAGAGCGCGAGCTGGAAACAAACAAGCAGAGGGAGCTGGATAAGCACACACAGCAAGAGCAAAGTGTGTATTCAGCACACGCACACACACACACACACATTCACAGAGTGAGAGCTGGGCTTTGTGCCAGTGCTGAGGCGTGGGGCGTCTGGCGTGTGTTTGGAGGGATTAACGGCCTCCAGATGAGTGGGACCAGGTGGAGGGAGGGCGGCAATCGCTTGCTCTCGCTCGTTTTCTCCGGTGCTCGATCTCCCTCTCTCCCCGCTCTGTCAATCTAGCCGCCATCGATCTATCCGTCCACGCTCTTTTCAAAATTCAACACCATCTTTCCCAGCCGTCTACATATAAATCTCGCCTTTTTGCACTAAACCGGTTCGCCCTTCTGCCGAGGCGTGAACTTACACCTGTTCATTTTCACCCTGATCTACCATCCGTTCTCCCGTGGCTCGCCTCTTCACTGAAGCCTCTGGTGCGTCTCAGATCATCGCTTTTAACTAGTTAGACGTTCATGTAATATTAAGCAGCCATCTACAGAGGAAGAGTGTGCATGTGTACGCTTTCATTTCCTCCTCCTGTACACAAACTCATGTTGTCTCAACTTAACTACAAACATTCAGACGAGCCCTATCAACACACACGCCCCGAACACCAGACCGCGTCTGCAGCGTGGCAGCCTGGTGAAAAGACACACTCAGGCGCTCACACGCACGCATACAAAAGCAGAGTCTCCAGCCAGAGCGAAGCCCATTTCCGCACGTACGCTGAGCAAACACAGTTGGCGTTGCTAAGTAACCAGATAGAGGAGCTCAGAGGCAGCAGCACGCACCCCGGCGGGCTGAGACTCCCTGTCTAACAGGTGGTCGGGGCAAAGGGAGAGGAGCGGGAGGGTGCCGGGGGGGAAACGGGATGAAAGGGACAGACCCGTCTTGAGGGTAAGGATTTACAGAGAGGGACTCACACCAACAGGTTGCACAGAGGTCAGAGCATTGAAAGAACAGCAAACAGTGAACGAGCCAAGATTGAGGCATTTGGGAACTGGGTTGCTGCCCAATCCTTTCAACAATTTACCCTTGCCCCACCTCAATATCCACTTTCTGGTGCACCCGCTATCTAAAAACCCCTTCATCTCCTCTGGTTTTAATTCATTCCTTTTCCAGCATTTGTGATTTCATGATTTGTGGTCAAAGGGCACATTAATATGCAGATTTCCTGCCGTTTGCATTCCACTGTGTCTGCACAAGTTTCTGCTCCTGGACAAATGCATCATATAAATGTATCGTAAATTTTAGACAAAACAGTAACTTCAATCATTTAAAACTGAGGTTATGTCCTCTGCATTTCTTTGTCTCGGGTTTAAGTGGCCTAAGGTGCAATTTACAAATTTTAAATGAAGTTTACACACCATGTGTAACGTTCACTAACACAGTGATAGAACCGTTCGTCTGCTGTCTGGAAGCTTTTTTCCAAACTAAAGAAAAAACTGCCGTACAGTTGCTGCTTCTGAGCGCTTGGATGTTTATGATCCTAATTCAAGGACAATTAAAGATCAACATTATTCCAATTGACATCACTTGCAAGGGAACTCCTGACTTAAATGGTCCTCTATATCCCCCAGTCCTCACTTCTTTTCAGGGTGAGGATGTGGACTACAACCGATGATGACCTGGCTAAGTAACTAGAATGAAAATCCAGCCGGGATCTTACCTGTGAGGAAGCGCTCCATGCTGTCACTGTGGGTCATCTTGAGCAGACCACGGCCAGAATATGTGGCCAGGGTGGGGTCAGCACCATAAGACAGTAGGATTCGCACCACATCCAGGTGGTCGTTCTCCACAGCATCGTGAATTGGCCTAGACGCACACAAATGTACATTCATTTGATCAAGATGTTCAGCACTGGCAACATTTGCATGGGCTGGTAGCATTGAAATTGTCCCACTTTGTCTACTGCAGCATGTCAGATGCTGCTATTCCTGCACATCCCTACTATCGCTCCATGTGCACCTTGGTGTTGTTACAGATGAGAATGTGCCATTCAGGGAACTTCAAAGAATGCAGTCTTGTGCCATAAAACATTTAAACCTATTTAGAATTCCCCTAAACTCTGACACAGGGGGACATAAAGTAAAATGTAATGCGATGTACAGATTTAGAAGACTGCCATTCTTCTTAGCAACGGTCACCTGTGTACTGTAATATGAATGTCACAAATCTGGTAATGGTTTAATAAAAGCTGAACTGCTACTCAATGCGCCTTTAAGACCTGTGCACAGCTTCCTAGAACAGACCCCCCACTGCAAATTTTAATAAGACAGCAATGAAAGCACTGGCCTTTATTTTAAAACTGCAGCTAATCTGTCAAATCACTGCTCTTGCTAAGCAAATACATAAAAAATAAAAATCACAGAAATTTTGTTATGAGCAAAACTCAACTGACTTAACTGATGACTGAGCCCTGCTTTGCTCTATTGAGACATATAGAAGAAGCCACGATTGTGTCTGCGTTGTGCGAAGGGGCCGTGTTTATGCAAGCATTCATTTCTGGGATTGCGTGTGCATACGAATGAGTGTGTTTGTTTACCTCGTGCCATCCTGTGCACTGCAGTTGATGTCGGCCCCGTAATCCAGCAGGTGCTGGACTATGCTGAGCCAGCCACGGGCACATGCCTCATGGAGAGCACAGTAGCCGGCGTAGTCTCTGTGGTTCACCTCGCATACTCTGTTCTCCAGACAGTACAGCACCACCTCCTAAAAAGAGCCAACACCAGAGGATGAGCAGGGTTTACTGTGTGAGACTGTGTGTGTGTGTGTGTGTGTGTGTGTGTGTGTGTGTGTGTGTGTGTGTGTGTGTGTATGTGTGTGTGTGTGTGTATGTGTGTGTGTGTGTGTGTGTGTGTGTATGTAACCCATGCAATACAAGACCAAATACACGAGTCAGACAGAGGAGATGCATACACAAACAGTCCTTCCCTTTTCAGTTCCTGTGGGAGAGAAATTAGGGAAAGGAAGAACTGAGTGTGTTCCCGTGCCGGACAAACACTCACACACGCACACACGCGCACACGAACACACACGCACGCACGCACGCACGCGCACACACACACACACACACACACACACACACACACACACACACACACACACACACACAAATGCTCCATAATGCTAGAGACATCAAGGAGACTAAGTGTGACTCAACTGTATTTAGCCTGCCAGATTTTGCTCGTACACGCGAGTGTGTGTGTGTGAATGTGTGTGTGAGTGCCATGGTAGGGGCTGGACGCCATCGTGGCAGCCAGTTACGATGGTTGGGCTCTGAGCACAGCATAATGGAAGCGGAACAAAGAGATTTGATAGAGGCGTTCAAGAGCTGGAAGCGTTTCCTCTGGTCTAAGGCTGTGACAGTTGGCCATCCAGCACTAAGTAATCAGACTGGTTTTTATTGGACTGGAGCAGAGTCTGCTGCTACTAAACAGAGAGGGGACAGAGAGATAGGGAGCAGCCCAGCAATGTGTGTTGATATGAGGCCTGTCCAAGTCAGACAAGTGTGTGTTTCAGCAGTGCGGGTATAGGTTTGTATCTGTGTGGATATGCAAGTTAGCGTGGGACTACGCACATGTACTTGCAGACCCTTGAAAAAGCTGAAAATGCTTAATTATGTATATATATATTTTTTTATTATATCTATTTATATACGTGTGAATGCAAGACTCAGACATCCAGAAACACTCACACTCTGCCCTGCTAACAGTCCTGTGCCGAAGGGAGGAAAGCTGCTCATCTGAACCTGGGGAATGACTCCAAACTTCCATTTCTATGCTAATTCTAGCTCGCCGTCTAGTCCAAGTGTTTATCTCGCTCTTCCACTCCCTCTCTCTTTCAGCACAGGGCGGATGGAGGGAGGAAGAGGGAAGGAAAGGCAGGCAACGGAGAGAAAACAGACCGACGGAGGCATGAGAAGAGGGCTAGAGAGGGCGGAAGGACGGGAGAAACGAGAGGCAACAACCCAATAGATGACAGATTAATGAATCTCTGGATGAAATCTGCCGAGGCTGTCCTCTGGGCTGCAGCTGATAATAACAAGAGATGAGTGGTAGTCCTAGTGCGAAGTGGGGGGGGTGGGTGCAGTGATCGGAGTGAACGTGGGACCGGTAGCGGGAGGGGAAGGGGTGACGATGAGGAAAACGGGAGAGAAGTGGAGAGTGGGATTGAGAGAAAAGAAGTGAGCAAGTGTGAGCAAGGAAAAAGTGCGAGAGGAAGAGAGAGAAAAGGGAGGAGTGGGACAACGCTCCAACTGGTTTTCACTCGCTGCCAACACTCTGTTTGCCTGCTGGAGAGAGATTCAGGAGCGCTGTGCCGAAGCTCCCCTCTGGGGGATTCCTCTCGCTCTGTGTGTGTGTGTGTGTGTGCATGCGTGAGTCTGTCTGTGTGAGTGAATGAGAGCAAGTGTTAGAGAGACTGACGGGTAGAGAGTGTTGATATGCAGCCCGCCTAAGTGCGTGTGTGTGCGTGTGTGTATTTTTGTGCCACTGATGAGTGTGTGTGTGTGGCTGTGGAGGAGGCGTAGCGCTAAACCTCCGAAGCCGTGTTTAATATCGCTGGGAGAGAGCGGGGAGCTTAGCACGAGAGCCCCGGCTTCCTGCCACACACACATACACACACGCACACACACACATGCACACACCTCCGCAGTAAAATGAGACACTGCCCCCCCCTCCCCCCTCTAATCTCCCTCTCTAGAATGCTTCCCTGCGCTCGCCTGCAATCAATGCATCACTCAGACATTTAACCCCTTGCAGCGCTGCCTTGCATGCTCCCCACATACAACAGATGCATGTGTGTCCGTCTGTGTCTGTGTGTGTGTGTGTGTGTGTGTGTGTGTGTGTGTGCGCGCACACGCGTGCACGCTTAAACATAAATGCGTATCTCATGTAGCAGGTGACGCATGAGTGGCTTTCCCCCCGCGATGACGAGGCATCAGTGGAAGCAATGAAGCCGCTGCGTGCCTGGACGAGTGAAACGTGTGGATATTTGTATGTGCGAGAGTCAGCCTGTTATTGAATGACTGTGCTGGGGTAACAGGGGAAGCCTGAGAATCTAGCCTCTGATGATTTCAGATAGAGTTAATTAATCTCACACACACGCTGTTAGCCAACTGATGAATAAAAATGGAACAAAAAAGGAATAATCACCTGTTACCTATTCGTTCACTATAAATGCCTCCAGTCTCAACGAATAAGCCGCTCTGCATACTAATGCTCATCAGCGCTGTATGAAGCAAACGATAAAACAGGCCTCATCTTAACTGTCGATGACTGTTCTGATGTCTGGTCATACAAGAAAGTGACATAATGAAATTCATGCAAATGTCCTTGCAAATACGAGCTGCTGAATGCTAACACATTACATGCGACAGTAGCTTCCTGATGCTAACATAAGGTCTTGCTTATTTTTGGATTTCTCATCTATGTTTAATTCTGTCCAGCCACATGTTTTAGCTCAGAAATTGCATATTTGTTTGAACCTTGATGTAAATTTTGTGGGCTGGATTGTACATTTTGTGACACGTATGCCTCAGAGGTTGAGAGTGAATGGCTTTCTGTCAGAACTGCGCTCCATAAAGATGAATCTGAGCACGGGCTGGTGGTATATGAGTTTGCCAAATGGTGTGATGAGACCATCCTCCAATTAAATGCCACAAAGAGGATAAGGTCGTTAATTTTAGCAGGAAATCATCCCACCCACCATCTCAGACATCTTCATCAAAGGAACTGGCATTGAATTTGCAGAAATGTATAAATATCCTGGAACAGTCGTTGATAAGAACCTGAAAACTGATGCAGTCTGCAAGAAGGGAGAGCAAAGATTTCACTTCTTTAGGAAGTGAAGTTTCACTTCAAGTGCAAAGCTTTTGGCTGCAAATTCAGAGAAGAGTTCAAGTGCAACAGAAGTAAAAATGCCTTTGATCTCTGTGCAATAACCCTGCGAATCTGCACGTGTAATTTAGCATTTTACAGACTGTTTCGCTGCATTATTTCGTTTTGGATATTGTACATACAGGAAACATTTTTGTGCTTTCTGGACTGGTGTTGTTTTTTATCATGTGTCTCTAACTGCAAGTCAAGTTTCTCATCTTGATTAATAAAATGACTGGACTGAACTGATGGCACCAGCCCACAAAGATGGTTCACTGAGCTAGCTAGCTTGTCACCAGTTAACTAACAACGAGTTAGAAAGCTAGCTAGATCAGTCGCCAACACAACTATAACTTATTAATAATAAATTTCAGTTTTTGTATCATCCACTGACTGCAGACCAATGCAATACTGCAATTTTATTGTGAAGCCGTTAACACTCGAGCAGAGCAGAGTAATGTGTGTATGAAATTGAATGGGTTGATACAGCCAGTGGTGTTTTCGGTTTTGGACTCTGTGGGTCTTTCAAATGTCGACACATTGTTTGCTATTGTTCAAAGGCGCAAATTTGAGTGCCAAAGTTCACCGAAGTTGAACTTGAAATGTCAGTGTGAATTTTCTTTGTCTCCACAAGTGAATCCGCTAATTACTGCAATTTCCATCCCAGATTTTGCATCTATCATACATGCTAGCCTGACTGGGCACCTAAAGTGCAATCTAGTCTTTGTCTTTGCTGGGATCATACATGGATTTGAGAAGGAAAATCACAAGTGATTCATGTGGGGAGAATAAATGACAGATTGCACCTTTATCTGAGCTTTCAATGGGCAGAGCTGAGGGGCCCCAAGCCCCGGCACGAGGGGGAGAGGGATGAAGACATCCGCAGAATCTCTCCTCATTACCATTTCAAATGCTCAGAGAGCGAGGCAGATGAGGGAGGGCGAGAGAATAAAAGGGGAGCGAGGAAGAAAGAGAGAGTGGGCTTTCGTGTGCAGAGGCACGGATCGCAAAACTAAACGAACATGAAATATGCACAGTGTCGGCTGGGCATCGGGAACGGCACAGAACAGTTGTGCGAGTGTTGAATTAGATGCATGTGTGCATGACGTGATTCTGCATCCTGCATGTGCAGGTCTGTACACGAAAGGATGCTTGCGCATGTGCTTGCTGGGTAACAAAATGTGTGTCTCTGCGAGCGTGTGCTTGCAGTGAGTGAGCATGTAGGCTGTGTGTGTATGTGTGTCTGTGCGTGCATGAGGTGATTCTGAATTTGCATGTGCAGGTCTGTGTGGGTGTGCGACAGCAGAGAGTGTGGAGAGTCGTCGCTCTGTGCAGCATATGGAGAGGAACACGTCAGGATGCCTGTGCATGTGCTTATTGGGTCATAACGGGTGTTTCACTGTGCATATTTCTGCGTGTGTGTGTGTGCGCTCATAATCAGCATGTGAGCTGTGTGTGTATGTGTGTGCGCCTCTGTCTCTCAGGCCCTCATATCTCTCTGCCTGTGTGTGATAAGCCCAGAGCTTGCGGCGCTAAAACACCAGCGTGAGACAAGCGCTGTGCGTCTACAGGCTTGTATGCAAGTGTGTGTGTGGGGTGGTATGCATAAATTGGTGTGTCTCTCTGCACACGTCCTTGTGTGTGTGTGTGTGTGCGCGTGTGTGCGTGCGTGTGTGTGGGAGCCCCAGGGGTCTGCCCCAGGCTTATCACACACAGGCAGTGAGAGACAAGCTTCCTGAGAGAGAGCGAGAGAGAGGGAGAGAAAGAAAGGGAGGGAGGGAGGGAGGGAGGGAGGGAGGGAGGGAAGGGGGGAAGGGGAAGGCGGGGGTGTTGTTTGCGCAGCGGTCAGCGCCTTGTTTGTGTAGTCTCAGGTTTTCTCCTCCCTCCTCCCTCTTTCCCTCTCCGCACGCGGAGCGCAGGAAGGGAAAAATGCGAAGGGGGGATAAAAAAAAAAGGGAGAGGGAGGGAAAAAAACGTTCGAGAGAGACGCATAAATCAGAGAGACGAGCCAGCTTCTCTCCAGCACGGCTGACTGAACCCTGCTGCTGCTGCTGCTGCGCTGCACCCTGTGTGTGTGTGTGTGTGACTGGGGTGTGTGTGTGTGTGAGCGAGCGAGCGAGCGAGGGAGAAAAACAGCCGCCGCCACTGCTAACCACAGTCACCACGGCACATTAGAGGGCCATTAGAACGCGATTATACTCCCAGTGCTTACCTCTCATTCACACTTTTGCTCTCTCCCACTTGCGTGCACACACACGCACCCGTGCACACACACACACACCTAATCATCATAAATGTGTACAACAAACACACACAACCATAAAGCAACCGGTTAATGAGCAACAAAAGATACCCACACCTATTTACAGTTCTGTGAAGATACCTCCGCTGATGATAAAAATGATCACGCACACACACGAACACAAAGACGGAGGCAAAGGCGAGTGAGAGACAGAGTGGACACGCACAGCACAACGTGCCGCTCAAGTGGCATTAAAACCACTTGGATCAATAAATCAATTTGTAACATCTGCGGGTGGGGGGTGGGGGGCTGGGGGGGGGCGGCATTTAGGCTCCCGAACAGAAACACAAGGGATGAGGGAGAATGAGACAGCGGGCCATCCAACTTTAATTAAAAGCTTTCAGAGCAATGGGAGTTGAGAAATTCAGCAGAATATACACCAGTCTCATTCTTCCTTGTATGTGCGGAGAATGAGAGGTTCTGATTCAGCAGCGAACGATCGGCAGCTACACACAAAGAAAAAAAAACTTCCGATGCTAGAGAGGCAGCGAGCATCAGTCTCCGTATAATGATCCCACCGATCCCTCATGCTGTCTGCGCAAGCACGTGCATATGTGTGTGCGTGTGTGTGTGTGTGTGCGCCGCCTGTGTGTGTGAGTGTGTGTCACACTTCGCCTCACGGAAAATTAATGAGATGTGAGTGCGGAGCGAGGCAAGAGGAGGGGGAGGCAGGAGGGGAGCGTGCGTATGTGTGTGCGCTCGCAGGAGGAGGAGGAGGGGGGGAAGGGGCGGGGGGTGCCAGCGACAATCTGAGTCACAAAGAGAGGAAGAGAAAGAGAGTGCTGAGAGGAAAGAGGGGGGAGGGAGAGAGCGGAAACCTGAGAGAGAACGAGAGTAGCGGGCAAGGGGAGCAAAAAAAGATGGAGTATAGCGAGAACAAAGCGTGAGTAAGGGTGAAATAGAAGGAAATTATACAAAAAAGCAAAAGAGGGAGCTAGAAACAGATGACAGACGCAACAGAAGAATCAGATGGAGGAAGACAATTTTTTTTGGGGGGGGGGGGGAGTCGAGCTATGTCTGCCAGAGTCACAGACAGGAACAAAGTAGGGGGAGAAAATGAGCTCAATTTAAGAAGAGAGAGCGAAGATTTGGAGGAGACGAAGTGTAAGAGTGTAAAATATGAAGAGAGAAAGCAATAAGGAGGGAGGATGAGCGAAGCCTATTACCTCGTAGCCCAGCCGCGCCGCTCTCTGGAGCAGAGTCTCTCCGGCGTTCTTGTTCACGATCAGCCGACGAGCCTCTGGCGGGATCGGACGCACCACGGGGGGCTCGGCAGGGGGGGTCCTGTGCACCCCCGCCGCCTCTGGTGGGACACCGGCCGCTCTGCCGTTGGCCTGGGGCTGCAGGCAGGGCGGGCAGAGAGCGGCGGGGGAGCAGGGCTTGACTGGAGAGCAGGGATAATGATTAGGAGAGGCGGCTCCCTTCCTCGGAGCGCCACGCTGCTCACTCAGCTGAGGAGAGAGGGAGAGAGAGAGAGGGAGAGAGAGAGAGAGAGAGTGTTACAGCCGCTGCCACACAGCAGACGGGACACACGGACACTCAAAGGCACATGAAGACTACACGCAGACATGTGCACGCACACACACCTCAGGAGATGCAAAACTGGTAAAAAGTATATGACGTGCTGTCAGTGGTCACTATAGGATAATCCATCAAGAAACAATGATCACATTTTAAATAAAGCTGGATGTTTATTCTCCTCAGCAACAAAAAAAAGTTCTCTTCTCCTCACATGTAATTGCCTCTTTTGTATACTCTCAACATATAGTTTGAAATATAGATGGACTGTTCATTACAACATCTGTGTTTACGTATGATTATCGCGTATGAGAGACACACTATGCATCACTGAAAAACACACACGCACACAGATTTCACACCAACTGTTCACGCCCCAAACACTGCAGGTTGGCACGCCACTTTTCTTTAACCGCTAAACCAACACAGCCTTTGGAGCGACACACGAGAGAGGGAGTTGCCTGCCTCTGTCTGTGTGTGTGTGTGTGTGTGTGTGTGGTGTGTGTGTGTGTGTGTGTGCAGTGCGTGCCCTCTCAGTGGAATTCCATGTCGAAGCAGCTGTCAGGCTGAGGAGGAGCAGGGGAGGAGAGCGGCGCGGGCGGAAAACAACTAGCCTTCTTTTTCTTTTTTTTTTCTTCTCCCCCTCAATTTTTCCCTGTGCTCTTTTTTTCCCCCTCTTTTGAACTCGGGCACTTCATACGCTCGACCATGGCTGCCACATTCCTCGCCGTGTGAGTGAGGGAGTGTGTGCAGCCTTGTGTGCGGCGCTGAGTGTGATGTATAATTGCTCCGGGGTTTTGTTGTTATGTCAGGAATGCTCACAAACACACAGACACTTGCAGCCCTGGCACGCACCTACACACAGAACAGCGCCGATGACACACGTTCGACAATTAAGGCCAGAGACAAACACACATGCACGCAGGCGCTCCGCGGGGAGTCGCTAAGGGCACGAGGAGGTCAAAGCTCCAGCAGCCCTCTAAACATTGTAAACATACTTCCTTCCTCTCCCTCTCTCTCCCAGCTGCATAATCAGAGGCGCCGACAGGCATACTGAAACAGACTCCGCCGCCACAAACATCCAGACGCCCGTATCATGGCCAGACAACCTATCAGCACTCACCTTGTCATCTTCAGCTGCTCCCAGATCAGCTACGCAACGCTGGCCTGGGCTGTTAGGTGTGGCCTCTTTCCTCCTCTCCCGCTCGCGCTCCCGCTGACTGGTGTGTTTGGTCTTGCACGGCCGCTTGCCCTTGGGTTTGTCCGTGTCACTATGGCGACGGGGCTTGAGGGGAGGGGCCCCTCCCATGGACGGCGGTGGGGCCGGAGAGGGGGGGCCCCTCCTGGGCTCTTTGAGGCCACGGTCACCTGAGAAGGGGCCCAGCGGTTGCGCCCTGTCCTTCAGTTGGCCGGGGGGAAGGGGAGAAGCAGCTACCCCTGGAGCAGGAGGAGAGGGAAGAGGGAGGCAGAGTGAGCGGCTGATAGTGTGAGAGCTCGGTGGAAGGGGAGGATGGGAAGGTATTGCAAGGCCATCTCTCACCCTCTGTTGGTTTATTAATGAGCGCACAGAGCTGTCTGGGAGCGCAGCATGCCTGCTCGCTCACGAAAGGAAAAAAAAAAAAGAAAAAGAAAACACACACTTGCAGGCTCACATAAACACCCCCGTAGTGACTTGTGTGCTCTCATTCACGGCAGCAAGGACACTGCTGTGAGTAATCTCCTTAAACAAATGTGGCACTGTCTGGTTTCAGCCTCTTATAGTACATATTTACACGAAAAATAAAAACCTGCCCTTGAAACCACAATGTCAAAATGCTGTTTAATAGCTTAATGGAAATGCATTTCCTCCTCAGGATCACCACAAAACATTTCTAACTAGTCAGGAATGTGATATAGGTGTGATTTGTGTTACAATATACGTTTTAGAATAAACAGCACATTAAATAAAGTGAAAAACCAGCGAGGAAGAAAGTGAAATTATATATATCGCTGATACTGCACAAGCACTTTCTATGTGGCCCCTTTTAAAATACAAGATTCTTTGCAGAAACACATGTTTTATCTGATTAACGGAATCCTGAAAAAATAGGAAGAATACAGACAGATAGCCCTGACAGACACACAGTCGATGTAAAAAAATAAACAAATAAATAAATAATTCAGTGGCCAATCAAGGCCTATGGCTTCTGCAGGAAACAGAGAACCAAAATCTCCCCTGCTTTGTTCACTTCCTTTAATCTCTCTCCTGCCTTTTATTCACTCTTCGTCTGTGCCTCCCTCTGCCTCAGTTTGGGCACATGAATAAGGGAAAGCCCTGGTTTTAATAACTAACCCCCCCCTCGGCCACACACGCACACACACACACACACACACACACACGCAGCCTGCCCTCCCTTTCCCTCTGACTGGTCTTGAGGGGAAAAAAAAACGAAAAGAAAAATCACTGATCACACATTAGTCACACTACACCTGCCCACGCGTATCTCCACCAGACACTTCCCTCATTCGCACTTTCATTGCTCTCACAGAGCCCGCTGCAGACCAGCTGAACAAAAAGCCCAAAACCACAGGGGAGGAGGGCATTTTAGCGTTTAGTCCCCAGGTCCTGTTTCTGATTCCCCAGCCTTTCCTCTGGCAGGAGGAAGTATCCCCTACCTCATTTCCTCTGCACCCTCCCCGAAGGCTCACGGGAAATCCCCCAAAAGACAGACTGCTCAACAAGAAAGTGAAACGTGAGCCAAAGATAGATTTCCGTTACCCTAGCTGCACTCAGAGATACAGCAGCGGTTTGCACGGCTGCCGGTTCATTCTTACCATTAAGTAGCTTCTCGCAGCCCCATTTCCTGTTGATGTCGGCTCTCTGCACCGCAGCTCTGTCCTCCGGCTCGCCGGCCCTGATCTTGCGTTCCCGTATGCTCTGGGCCGGGGCCATCAATCTGGGCTGGGGCCACAGCCGCTCCTGTTTGATCTGGGAGCTGTCAGGTGAAGCCGCGCCAGCAGCGGGCTTGCTAAGCCGCAGCCCCTTCAGCTCGATGCAGACCTTGAGCTTCCGCACCTCGTCATCGTCATCTTCATCAGGAATGGCCTGCTCGCGCTCATCTGCAGACAAAACAAACACATAAATTATATTGTTTGCCATCTCTCATACGCAGCTATATTGCCTGGAACTGTTCTGGTCTTTTCAAGTCTCAACCTCAGTTAAAAGATTAGAAATGAACATTTGAATCCTTCACTTATAAAGGTCATCCACTAGATAGAGGACAAAGTGTGGGCAAGTTCAAACCACAACAGTTTTTCTTCAAGCATCATAACACACAAGAGCTTTTCACCCTTTGAAAGACACTGCTTTCACCTTCTGCCGCACACAAAAGTATTGTATATACATAGTACATACCGGCCTGCAAACAACTGAGCACAAAGAACAAAGGCCATTAATCACTACATTCTCATGGCTTGTAAAACCCCTTCTGAGCCTTACATTTAACACACGCACGCACTCAGGCAAGAGAGACGCGGAGCGGGATTTGAAACAGACAGACTGAGGAGTAAAAGGGGAAGAGAAGTCAAGAATCGGGCGGAGACACAAAGCAATAAAGACTGGAGAAGCAGAGGGAGAGTTCTCCCCCCTGAAATTCACGGGGGACGGGTATTTGACTCGTCTGCCAGCGCCGGGGAGAGCAAGCGTGATACCGCATGCCAGAAATAAAAAAAAAAAAGGGAACCCAAACAGATGAGGGAAAAAAGAAAGGAGATGAAAAGAGAAGAAAAGAGCAGCTTTGAAGAGGGAGGGTAAGCGCAGCAGAGGAACTGCAGAGCCGAGAGAAGAGAGAGAGAATGGCTGTCCCTCTTCCTCGCTTCTCTCTCGCACTCCGCTCAAAGGCAGGATTAAACACTTCTCTGAGCTGGCTGCCACACAGAGCGAAAGATGGGACAGAGAGTGGTAAGAGGGGGGAGAGCGGGGGTTGTGATGGAGCGGGCTTAAGGTGGAATTGATTGGGAAGGAGGAAGCGACAAAAGGAATAGAACGATTTTTTAAAAAGAACAAGGGATGAGACAGGGCTCAGCATAACACAGGATGAAGGGAAAAGAATGGGCAGAATTAGATGCACTGAGAGCAGATGAAAAGGGGAGGGGGAGGCGGTGGGGGATTTGAGGAAAATGGAAGCGGCATGTGGGTGACGAGGCATGTTCAAGAAATTCTCACCCGTAGAAATCCTGGCTCTTTTCTCCGGGTGGGACACCCTGTCCCCTTCCTCCCTCTCTGTGTCGTCCGGTTCAGTCTTGGGGCCGAACGGGCGTTTCCTGGTGGGTCCAAAGCCGGGGTTGACCTTCTCCTCGGGGTACCCTTTTGCCGGTGTTAAAACTGGTGGCACACAATGACCTCCTTCACACTCTCTCATTGCCTTCCTGGCCCCATCCTTTAGCCCTCCTTGGCTGGCACATCTGGCCCCATCTCGGGCCCCATGCCCCGGGGACAAAGGCTCCTTCTGGCCACCACACCTCTGGAGGACTGGAACTCTGTTGTTCGTGTACGCCGGCCGGACACCTGAGCAAAGCAGAGAACAGACGGAGGGAAACGGGGCAGGGAGGAAGGGGGTGAAGATGAAAGGGAGACAGACACATGGGGAGGGAATGCAGACAGACAGACCGCAAAAACCAGACAGACAGAAAGAGCGCAGGGGAAATGAGGGGCGGGGGTGAGACGGGGTGGGGGATTGACAGAGGGAGAATGCCAGTTAAACACCAGCCAGCTTTTATTCCGCTTTAAAGACAGGCAGTAAAACTTTGATGGGGTAAAGACTTTTTAATCTGATGTGAGCCGAGCCAGCGGGCTGACGGGTTCAGCGCAGCCGCTTGCGCTTCCAGCGAGGAGAGGCAAGAAAACATCCTGCGCCCTCGCAGCGCACGGCGACTCCCATCCCTCTCCCTCCCCTTTCCCTGTCCTCCCCCACGGCATGACCGCACCACGCCCTTCTCACACTGAGCGTGACTCTACCCCCCTCCCCCGCTCCCCCCGTTCTCCTCGACTCCCTCTCCCTCTCTGTCTCTCTCCATGCCATAATTAGGCTCACACGTCAGCCGCGGCCTCGCTCCAACACACAGCTGGGCTCCCAGCCAATGTAACTAACCCCCTCCTCCCCTTCCTCCCTGCCCCCCCCCTTTCCGTTGCGCTCTCCCATCCGCTTTCACCCACTAACTCTCCCCCTGCTTTCACTCTCTCTCTCTCTCTCTCACTCACGCAATCTCTGCCCCTCCTTCTCCTCTTGCCCTCCCTCTCGATCGTCTCTGCGCGCAGATAAGCACAAAAGACTTCTTGAAAATAAAACTCCCCCTCTCCGTCTCTCTCGCTGGCTCGTCCGCTCGCGCTGCCTAGCTTGTGTAAGAGTGTGTGCATGTGCATGTGTGTGTTGAGTCTGTACGGAAGAGTGTGTCTTTTTTTAGAGTGACCCGGTCTTGCCTCAGCATTTGCTGCAAGTGCATGTGAGTGTGTACGCGCACCTATTGTTTGTGTGTGTCCCTTTCTGAGTGTTCATTTGCAGAGTGGATGCATGTGTGTGTGTGTGTGTGTGTGCATTACGAGTGTGTGTGTGGTGCTAGGTTACTCACCCTCCCTCTCTCCCTGCCTGGTGGTGTGTTGGCAGTGTTCCAGCGCTCGCTCTCTGCGCTGGCCGTCTGCCAGCTCCCGTCCTGCTGCCGCTGCCGAGGCAGACACACACACACCGCCGCCCTCCTTCTCCTTCAGCTCCAGCTCCGAGAACCGCATCATTGCCCGCTGTGCGCACACACACACACACAAATGCAGAGACAGCCCATGAAAACCACTCATCGTCTGCCCACGCCGCACACACACCTCTCTAAGCCTCAATCTGGCCTCAACAGCTACAGAAGCAAAAATTGCGTCAGAAATCACATTGTCTCAAAAATCAAAGAAAATGCCGAAGAAATTAAACCCACACACACAAACACACACAGGACAAAAAGGTAGACAGATAAATCACAAGCATGGCATCAAGACACAGATTAGACTACTGCAGCCACTGTGAGTCCATGCGCTCTGGGGCTTAAGTCCTGGCATCTCCCTTCCTGAAACATAAACATGGCTAAGAAACATATACATCTAAGTCCTGAGGCAGAGAGAGGAGATGAAAAAGAGGAAAGAAGGGAGTGGAGGAAAAAAGGAGTGTGCAGCGATACAGAGTACAAAGGAGACAGAGCCCATCAGAGGCAGATGTGATAAGAAATGTAAAGAACTGACCTCCCAGTTAGCTGCAGGTTGACTTATATTACTCCCCTCTCGTGATATGACTTCCATCTAAGCAATTAGAATGGGGGGGCTCAATATATCTGTCCATCATTTCAGCTTTTTTTTAATGAATTTATGTTATGTTTCTCCACATGTTTCTTTATACACAATCGGCAGCCACAATCCCAAAATAACACAATCAAATTAAAGTGACTCAACAGGTCAATTAACACTGCATCAAAACTATCAAATGATTTCTGAACTGCACGAATGACAAATTTGAAGAAGATAATCCAAACAATGTGTTCATTCCAAGCTTGATTGATAACGCTAATTCAGTTTAACTACCTCATTTATTTTTTTCCAAACAGACTTCTACATTGAATTTTTACGTGTCCAGAAATAGAGCGTTTGATAGCTTTGGTTGCAGCTGTGCATTGACAAGCATGACACAGACAAAACCACAGTTTTCTAGGGCGTGTTCACAACATATACAGACATGTGCAACCTATTGACATATCTGCCTCTGAGCCAGTGGACAATGTAGCATAGGATTTGTTTGTGTTTGTGTGGTTAACATTGAGCACAAGAAACCAGAGATAACAGTCTAAAATGAAAGGCTCAATGTGTGTATATCAATGACGGGGGATGATGGCCAAGTGTAGGGAACGTTGTTGTAATTGTGCATTTAAAGATGTGGTGTGATTTGTGTTAGGAAAGAGGGTCTTCTAGCCGGTGGTGTGAGGAGAATTACGAACTTGGACAGCAACCAGGCAGGGCAGCACAGGCCATCAGGGGGAGGAGGGTTAGGGGAGGATAGCGACTGGCGGATGGGGGCATGCAGAAAGCCTAAGAGCGAGCCCTCCACTGCCCTAACCTTGAGGTTAAGCATAGCCAAAGGCAGTGTGAACTGTGAGGCTGCCACAGTCATGCTCTGGAACTACAGTATACGGCTCTATAGCACAGTCAGCAGCACTAACACATGCTTTAGCCCCAAGGCAGCTACACAAGGACAAGCACGTACGGACACACAAACACGCACGCACAGAAATAACCTTTACAATGACTGCTCACTAATCAACATACAGAGATGGCAGCCCTGGTTAACCTTTGAACTGCCCTCCCTGATTGAGGGCCTCAACTGGCCTTGCACCAGCTCACTGCGACAATGATAAACTAAGGGGAGGGTCAAGCCTATGGCCAGGACAGTTGCATGACAGCACTAATACTATTCTGTACCGTGTTGTAAATGCAGTGTATGCCAATTACATGCAGGGTTTGTTTTACAGGCAGAATATTGCAGCAAGGGAGTAAAGACAGTGGCCCTTTGGGGTTTATACCTGCGTGGATGTTAGAACTGAAAGTGTCTGAAATGTCTGCATATAAGAAACATTGATCATAATGACCCCTCTCCAGCCCACCACCAACTTGAACCCACTATATCCTGCACTGCATATTTTCACAGACACACATGTTAATGGTCTTACCTGCAGAGCTCTCTGTTCACGGCTCAGCTTGCTGGAGTCAGCATACAGCTCAGTGGTGACACACTTAAAGCGGTCGCCAACGTAGCCTGAGGAGTTTGCGATCCTCTTGGCCAGACTGGATCTACGAGAGCTTTTAGATGAAGTCTGGCTACCCTCCTCTTCTTCGTCCTCATCCCCTTCACCTTGAGACTCCCCAAGGTCAACAATACTGTCCTCTTTTTCAGTCTCCCTCTCGCACATCATCTCCTCCTTTACCACATCTGTGCAGTGCTGAGTGAGGTGAAGAGCGCGGCTGTCTCTGTCCCCTTTGTCCTTACCAGAGCTGCGTTCCCCAGACGTGCGGGCACAGCGCAAAGTGCTCTGGTCTTGGTCTCCAGGGTCTGGGCTGGGACTCGGCTCCTCAGGGCTCTCCTCTGCTTGGGCAACCTGCCCTGGAGAAAGTGGGGATGTGTCAGATGTCACGGCAGGACAGCCATTGTCCTGAAGAGCCTTTGGTTTCCCAAAGGAAGTTTCTGGCTGTCTCTCACTGTGACTGGGCTTCAGGGTGGGGCTTTGTCCGGAGTGGACTGGATAAGGATGGGAAAGGTGGTGTTGGTGTTTTGGCTCATAGTCGGTCTTTGTCAGATTTTGGTTACTATGACAACATTCATTTTGGTTAACCTTGGTGCTGGTCTCAGCAGAGGGCTGTTTGTGGAGTGTTGGGGTAGACTCAATATCTGTGTCTGAATGTACAAGGTCAATGCAGACAATCTTTTCTCTGGATGTTACTGAGGAAGAAGGGGTTCTGCTTTGACTGCAAGCCTGTCCATGTGCTGCTGCCTCCCTATCAGACTTAATTTGGCCTCCTTCGCCTGTCTCTTTCCCAATGTTGTGATCTCTGGGTCCTCCGCATTCTTCAACAGTTCCACGGGGTTTCTCCTGGCCCCGGGACTTCAAAGCTGCATCTCCCCTTTCTGGCAGCTTGTTGTCTGAGTGATTCTGCATCAGGGGATGGGCCATCTCCTGTGAGTTATAAGTGAGGTATTCCCCTCCTGGACCAGCTGGGAGGTTGTGGTATGGTAAAGGGTGTTTTGCTGCTAAGTGGGTTGGGTAAAGGCTATTGCTGCCCAGCAGTACTGGGTGATGGTAGACTGGGCTTTTCCCTGTAATTGGCAGGGAATGAAGCGCCATGCCATCAGGGATGGGGTAGTGCAGGTATCTATTGGCATAGGCCAAACTGTGGTTCAGGTAAGCGTCACTTTGAGGAAGGTAAAGGTGTCCAGGAGGGTGACCATTCTCTAAGCAAGGCCTCTTATATGATGACACCTCTGGAGTTGTTTCACCTCTCTTAGTGGTCTGGGAGCACTTCTCTGTTCCCTCTCTGTGGTGGCCCACAACTGGTGTGTGTTCTGATTGACCGGGGCTGTGTTTGACCCAGTCACTGTTGGGTTTAGGAGAAAGAGGCCTGGAGCTGACCAGAGAGGAGTGTTGAGTGGATGAAACATTATGGTTGGGCTCCCCTATCCTTGGGCAGGATGAGCTACGTTGCTGAGGGACAACTCTCTCCAGACCCTTGTGTTTGATGACAGAGGGTGAGGAGCCTTTGGCTTGTGAAAGCCCTACATCTGTGTTTGGCCTTGGAGAGGGGGGCAAGCCTGGTGTGTGCTGTGTATGGGAAGGAGAAGGGCTTGGTACAACCCAGGAAGAGTGTAAAGTGCTGATCATTTCTGGCCTCTCTGGAACCTTTGAAGAAGTGCTGCTAACCACAGAGTGAGGATGGGAGGAAGGAGAGAGGGACAGGTTTTCCTTTAAGAGCTCTCGGCTAGGTGGCAGTCCATAACGTGCGCCTGATGCTATAGTGTCCATCTTAACTGGGAATCCATTGGGGGGCAGTCCAAACTCCAGTATTCTTCCAGACAAATCCAAGGGCTTCTCTGCTGAGTCTTTGGTTGTTTGGGGTTGATGAGCTGGCCTCTCAAAATTGGGTTTGGTGGGTGACCTGCTGGGTCTCCTTTCAACCCCGACACTTCTGTGCTCAGGTGCCCCATCTCTTGGCCTAGGTTTGTGGGGGCTGGGTCGGGCAGGAGAGGGCTGCTCCGATGCCATGCTGCTCACAGAAAATGGATGAGGAATGGACTGCGTGGATGAGGATGAGGCAGATACTGAAGAAGTGGAGGAGGTGGGTGGCTGTCCTATCCTAGCGACTGGCCTTTGTAAATCCAGTGAATTGTCAATGAGAGCTGGAGGGGGGGGAGGTTGGGGGAGTCGAGAAGATGCGTGTGGAGAAGAATCAGTAGGCAGACTGTTATTACTCCCACCACTGGTGCCACTAGTGCTAGTGCTATTGGTGTTATTGTTGTTGCTAGAACCCTTCCTAGAGGGAGGTCTGCTTGGTCTGCTGCTCCTGCTTGGGGACCGGTCCCTGTCTATAGCAGCCTGATGGTGCTGAGGATGAGGGGAAGGTTGGTGAAGCTGCTGTGCAAATGGAGGTGCAACACCAAGTCCCTTGTCCTGGCAGTGTACCAGCGATGTGGGGGCCACTGTGACTGCTGGAATCCTCATAGGGGGTGCCACCAGGGGAGAGGAAATGGGAGAAGGAGGATAGGGGGGCATATAGTAGAGCCTCTCAGCAGCAGAGGCGGCTGCAGCAGGGTTAACATTGCCCCCCTGGGCTGCACACAGAGAAGGATAGGCCAGGTGCTGGGGAAGATAGGGGTTGGGTTGGCTGAGCAAGGAGGCTTTGTACATGTTTAGAGCCGCATACTTGGATGTGTCCATAAAGGGATACATGCTTGCTTCAGGGTAGGGGCTGAGCCATGGCAGGCGGAGGTAACTGCCACCAGCACTTGCCAAGCCCAGTTCAGATGCTTTATCTCCAGGCCCTACTCTGCGTTCCAAGCCCAAACCTTCAGCTCCAGCTCCAGGAACCAGCATAGGCTTGTGGAGACTTGGAGGGGTGCCTTTGTAGAGGCCCAGGTATCCATTAGTGGGCTTACGACTGTCCAGTGGGCCTTCAGGCTTGTAGATGAGCTCTGGAAGACCATCCCTGTTATAAGTGAGGGGGAGGGCGGGTGTCTCCCGGCTCTTCTCTGCTGGCAGTGCTCTGATCCCTTGGTATACAACCCCACCATGGAGACGAAGACCATCATGCATCAGAGTACCTCTGTCCAGCCCCATCGCTGCCAGGGGTGTCAACCTTGCATCCACCTGCAGCAAAAAGGGGATACCATTGAAGTAAATGTGACAGATCAGATCCCTGAATGAAAATTTGGAAAATATGACATTGAAAGCAAGAACTACAAAACAATTACTGCTAAACCCAGTACAAAACATTTCTTAAAGTTAGGTAGTTGCATGGAAGCACATAGTGAAACAGACTAAATGTTAATTTCCAAGTAATAGTGACTCATGTGACAAATGAGTGTAGTCGGTACGGAGCACGAGTGCAGGGACTTGCCATGTTTTGTGTGATGTGGTTCCCTTGTCTTAGTTCCAGGTTGGTTTGTGTCTCAGCATCGACATCACGAACAGATGTTGCCCTGTGGAGATGAGCAAACAGTTAGCAGTCAGTGTCTTGGCTCTCTCTCTCTCTCTCTCTCTCTCTATCTATCTATCTATCTATCTATCTATCTATCTATCTCACACACACAGACACGCACGCAGCACTGCTATAATCCCATTGCCGAAAAAAATTACAGGCAAAAAATGTTAGTTTAGAAAATCTCCAAAAGAGAAATCAGACACGACATGTCACTCCTTTCATTTCTAGGGCAAATGTAAATAATATTTCAACATGTACAGTGTTGCTATACAGCAATCAAATGAGGTACAGAGATGTGTCAGTGAAATGAGACACAGGGCGTAAAGTGAAGGTACAAAGAAAAGACAGATAATGGCATCGTTAGTTATAGTTATCACACCCTTCCTCTCTCTCTCTCTCACACACACACACACACACACACACAGAGCTCCACTGAAGTAGTCACTGGAGATGAAAGCACTGTGTGGGCTCCCCTCCCCTCTCATCCGTCAACACCCCTCAGCAACCCCCAACCCCCCCAACCTCCTATCCCCCGCGCCTGACCCCCAGCCTGCCCACCCTGTATGCTAGACGTGCATTGTGGGGCTGCGTCTATTCAGTCACGTTCCTCACACACTGGTTTTTCTGTGCCCTCTTTGACCTGCTCTCTCGGCTGCCTCAGCCAGCGAAGCGAGGAGAGATTATACATCAGAGACCACTTCGGTGGGAGACCATTTACCGCCCGCCAACACAGAGCCACAGATCAACAAACACTCACACCTACGAACACACACAGAAGTGTAGAATGCGAGACAGAAAGAGACAACTATGCAAAAATTTACGACAAACCATTGATTCCGTTTCAGAAGCTACAACAGAGGATAGGTATAGCGATAAAGAACATGGGTCACGGATGGAAAGATGGTGTTTCTTTAAGGCTTTACCAAGATCCCTTAGTGTTTAAAATACCCTTCAAGTCTGCCACTGTTTTGTATACATTTGAATGTCTTAAGCACTGGAGCATAACAGAGCTGTTATTTCATGTTAAGGAGATATGAAAAAAGCTACAAAAAGACTGATATCAATTATTCATTTGTGGAACATTTTTGGAAATGACAAACGTAATAATTGGTCTTTAACATTTAATTTGTGCTTTTATCTGCTGGGTGCTAATGGGGCTGGATTTAACAACTTTTCAAGAATAAAGATACAAAAAGAAGGCTTTTGCCAGTGATCATTTAGGGTAAGTAGGTAGCCCATAATTGTTTTTCCTTTTTAATGTATATTTGTGCAATGCCTGTGATATATAACATAACATATATACATATGGGTCAAATGTGAACCTCGACTTCTGTTGAGATAAAGTTAAGTTAGAACATGAACAATACCTTCATATACTTAAATGTAATGAATTACTTTAATTTTAATTCATGTTTATGTAATGAGACACTTTAGTGGATATATAAATCAACTTTTTAAGAACTGTGACAATGCCCTGCTTCTGCATTACTGAGATATCACAATCTTGTGAGGGGGAAAAAGAAACAGGTGAGAACAAAATTGAAAAACCAAAAAAAAAAAAAAAAAATCTTTTTGTATAAATGGCAAAATGGAACAATTGCTGAACACCAATGAGCTGGGTGACTCAAGTGCCATTGGAATATTAACAGAGTGGACCTGTGAATTTCAAAAGGCTGTTTCAAAAATCCTCTAACAGGTGAAACAACAATGGAAGAGGTGAAATTACTGCTCTCACTTGGCAGATTTTATTTAAAAAGGAAATCTTGACGTTTGAATATTAGACTTGATGACTCGTTTGGTCATTTCTGCATGGCAGTTGTTATGGGATCCACTGCAGGCAGACAGACAGAAGTGCTTTTAAAATAGTAAAAGTGAAGCCTTGCCGTGCTCGGCAGTGCTGAGAGCAGCAGAGAATCTCGGCTCCTCGATCATCGCTGAGAAACGCCTCTGAGCCTCGCTGCCGCGCCGCTGGCACGCCACTTTTATTGCTGTGACCCGGGGGCCATTAATCAGCCTGTTGTGAGCCCCTCGGCATGTCTCCTCCCTTCCCCAGCGCTCCCATCCCCCCGCAGCCTCCATGCTCCAGCTCCCCAGAGCCAGTCCTGCTTCAACAACATCCGCATGTTGAGACGGTGTGCGTGCATGCGTGGGTACAAGTGCAGTGTAGCTGCGAAAGTGCGCAGAGCCGCGTGTGTGCGTTTCTGCAAATTACAGACGTCGTTGAGAAATCACATCACTCCTGCTTCCTGCGTTTCCTGGAGCGACACATGCAGCTCTCGCTCCGTCTCTCTCTCTCTCTCTCTCTCTCACACACACACACACACACACACACACGCACGCACGCACGCACACAGACAGACAGACAGAGCGGCTCGTCTTGCAACTGAAAAGTCTGCACTCAACGAGACCGAACATGACAACGAAAAAATAAGCCTCTTATAGAAACGCAGATGTTCAGTGACATGCTGCCTGTATGGACATTTCCGTTCAACCTAATGCAGCGACGTGACTCTCCGTGGTACAAACATAGAGCGAAAAACACAGCTATTAAACCACTGAGAGAGGAAGTGGTCCGTTCTTATAAAAGGTGAACGCAACCAAAAGTCAGTCAGGTGTCTTACGTCCTGTTATTACTTCACAACGTGGCCACAGTGCGCGGCCGCGGCACCCGTCTCTTCTACGAAATTAATAGCAGTCCTGCAAAGATGAGAGGCTGCGCGGGCCTCAAGGTCAGGATCAAGCACTTGACTGCGCACTGCATGCACTGCCGGGAATAAAAAGGCAGCTTTTGGATGCGTGGACACCTGCAGGTTCTGAACTGCACACGGAACCCTCGTTAAAATTACGCATGGAAGAAAGCGCTTCGTCGGTCACTGTGTCATTACCAGCATGGTAATGCTTTTGTTACATGCTGCGTGTTATTGGGGGAATCGGTGCAAAATAACGCTATTATTGTTACAGTCTCATAAGAGCAAACTTCTTGGACAGGCATCAGATTTTTTTCAAGCGTCCATTAACCAATAACAACTAATGGGGAAATATGTAAATATGGTGGATAGTTACATTATGTATTTGGACGGAATTGATGACGTTATGTTGATTTTGGCTGTTGCATGATGACACTTCTTCGATGCTGAGTGATTTTCTGAACATGTACATGCAACGCATTTGCACCTTAGCCAATAAACCGCCACATTACAGTTGGACTTATTACACGTTGTGCAAGAGACTTTCACGATGCCCTTGCAACAGTGCACTCACATTGACCGCACCATATGACCGCAGCAATAAGACGTATGGAAACGGAACAGTCAAGAAATGTTTACTATTATGTTTAATACTTTAGTAATCAGTATAACTACACTGACAGCAGAGTCGCCACTCATGACAAAACTACACCTCTTAAGTGTTGCTGTTGGCTGAAAGCTGCATTTGAACTGTCTTGTTCATGCTAGAGAGGCTGTCTGACTCCGGTCCAAACCTTGCTGCCGTGACAGATCAAAACAAATTACTACAGGACACGATAGAGACAAAATTCTACAGGAAACCATCTGGAAAACTCGCACTGGGCGCAATCATTAAAATAAAAGACATTGGCATCAACAGCGCACCCCGGAGTCTATGAAACGGCAACTTTAAGCCTACACATTTCAAATCTACGGGCTATTTATACTTTCAGTGAGGTCTGGACCTGCAGTAAAACGAGCTTTTGTTGCCTGGGTGTTGGGTTATCTTGCATTAGTGGCCTACAAACCGGATGCTTTGAAAATATTCTGGGAAGAAATCCTGCTATAATGTGACATTATGAGTGGAAGGACGGAGGGTGAGACAGTCGTGGAGGAAAAGGCCGTGTGTTGACGCCCGTCCCCGCTGCTAAGAATAGTTTGCGCAACAAACAACTCCCGACGGCCGCCCAATCCATCACAGCGGTCGGCAGCGGCAGGCAGGCAGGCAGGGGGGAGGGGGGCGCAGCGGTCGGAGCCGCGTTTATAAACCAGACCGCTGGAGCGGAGCCCCGACTCGCACCATTAAACAGAAAACCACCGGGTGTTTTCAGCGGAACCTCGGCGAGTTCTGCCTCTCGGTGTCGTGCGCTTGTTGAGGGAGGAGGAGAAAACAAGGGCAGAAGGGTAGACTGACAGGGAAAGAAAGAGGGAGAGAGGAAAAAACTCGCCTCTCCCTCTTTTCCCTGGTTTCCTGTTTCTGACGACAATGACTTGAACTCTTCGTGACCCGCGGTATACTAGCCTACGCACCGGCACCGCTCATCATTTCCTCCAGGTCTCCAGTCCCCGCAGCGCTGTGGTGGCGCGCGTACCGGTAATGGGCCTGTGCCTGTGTGGGAGAGGCTGAGGGCGGACGGCGGAGCCGGGGAGGTGGTGGTATCAGCATTAGCTGCCTCCACACTCTCTTCACAAGTCGATAAATAACCGACAGCAAACGTAGATCCTATTTAAAGAACCCGTGGCATCAATCGTTCTCAAACGCCTCCTGCGTGACCATGATATGGTTGTTGCACGGTCGGGTCTGCTCGGCAGTATAACGGCAAACTGGGACTGTGGGTCTTGCTGTGTAAACGGGAGTGTAGGCACCCTCTCGCTCTTTGTCCCTGGAGCTTTGCCAGGCTCTCTGAAGCGCAGAGCCCCGATCAGCTCTAAAAAAAATGCAGTGTGACGCAGGATAATCTCCGCAGCGACGGGGGTGGGGTGGGCATAAACACGGATTAAATGCGGGCGCGCGCGCACGCACCATCGCGCCGCTGTGTGTGTGTGTGTGTGTGTGTGTGTGTGTGTGTGTGTGTGTGTGTGTGTGTGTGTGTGTGTGTGTGTGCTCCCGAAACGAAAGGAATTCTGCACACGCTGCCGGTGAACAAAATAGAAATCAGCGGGAACAAATCTTAGGAGGAAAAAAAAAAAAGCATAAAGAGCGCGGACCTAAACTACGGCCTGACTACCAAATACACAGCCTGAGGGCCACACTCTCACCAGCATCAACACCCTGCATCAAAAAACGGAGAAGGCGAGGAAAAGAACGCGTGCCAAATTTTAATTGTTATTGATTATCAGGCTGACGTGTGCCAAATGGTCCAATTGATCAACTCAATGTAGACCCAAGAGTGCAATCTATGGAAAGTTGACATACTGTTCGTCAGTGACATAACAGTGCGGGCTGAGCAGAGACAGAGGGGTTGAGGGAGAGCCAAAGGAGACGGAGACACGGAGAGCGCTGCTGCTGCCGGTGGAGCGCAGAGCTGGAAAGAGCCAGCGGCGTCTCCTCAGCTGTCACATTATTAGCACCGAGCTGTAAACAAGGGGCCCCTGCGTCCTCCCGGGCCGCTGCACAGCCGCATGCAAGTCGGTGCACGGTTCAATCGCCCCCCTCTGCAGCACGGCCGTCAACAACGACGACATTGTGAGCCCCCCTTCCCCCACCCCCCACCCGTGCTGTCACTAGGGCCCGGGCGGCGGCTGCTGAACTGGCTCTATTCATCCCGGGCCAAATGGGGACTAAATGGCCCTTTATGCCACCAAAAGACCCGATTGTAATAGGGATGCGCATGCACGAGTCAACCCGCGTTTACCGGAGGTTTCTTGACTTTCCTTTCAAATGCTGGCGTTGCTTTCATGTGTTGGATGTTCCTAAAAAAAGATCATGACGCTTAAAAGGACTCACACCCCCCTCCCCACATACACACACATGTGGCCCTTCCCACCACATAGGATGAGTACTGCTTAAAGAGGAGGCTTAATTATTGGTGGTGTGTTAATTAGGTTAAATGAAGTCAGTTTAAACAGGTGCTCAGTCAGTGTGAGGTAAACCTAGCTTTCACACCTCTGACATAGCCTAGATTTCTAGCTTTTAAAAAGGTCACACGTGTGAGAGTGACACGAGGAAATGAGACTGCTGTGGCCTCGATCACATGCGTTCACAACACAAATTCATTCTTTACCACAATGAACTTTTAAGCGTTGATTAAGTGTTATGGATCCCCAGCTCTTGGTCAGAACATAGCCAACACGAACCTAGTGATGTGCCATCCAAACGGATAACACATTCCTGCTTTGAAGACGGTTGCTGTAATAAACTATCGCCATCGCCCCGCTGCGCTGCCAAGCGTCTGCGGGATTTCATCAGAGATGCCCGAGGCACCGACATCTAAGACCCAAATGAGGAGGTCTGATCAAGACTGAGCCTGCACAGACTCGGAGGAGGGAGCCGAGGTGTGCCATCATTACTCGACAGCTAAATCAATCTTCCGATAGGCCAGAGAGGGGTCAAAACTAAATACAATCACAGCAAGGATTGCATTTACTCTCTATTCATATCACATCACTGCGTCTAACATTCATCAGCGAAGCAAGTCCAAATGTTGATTTTGGAGATATGCTTATTATACCTTATATAAAAGAGGAGTTTTACATGTAAAAACTGGACTCTAACAGCCCTGCTGCAGAGATATCAGTGGTAATATGTAAGACAGAATCACGTGAGACGCGCCTGTGCCTGGCCGTCCTGACTGTCTCTGTGCCCGTGAAACAGTACTGGAGGCCGACACTCCTCTGCGGGGAAGTGATCCGTGCGCTCCAGACCTCGTCGAAACAAAAAGCTTTGTGGAGCGCTGAGAGAGAGAGAGGAGGGAGGGAGGGAGGGAGGGGGGAGGGGGGCGGCTCTCCTGTTTCATCGCGAGGTCCCGGGAGGCCAGCACGGAGCATAGCTTCAATCAAACCGTGACGTCTCCTCCGGGAGCTGCGCAGCGCCTGGAAAACCGATCTCTCCTCGGCTCTCTGCCGTGCCTCCGCTTTTGTTCACACGCACCTCGCCTCAGCAGCGAGCGCAGCGCCGACAGCGACAACACTGTTGTTGTTTTTTTGTTATCCAGGCGCGAGTGAGAGGAAGGAAAAAAAAAAAAAAAACAAGCGCGACAACAATAAAACAGACCTCATCTCTCTGACTGGATATGAAACAGAGCACGGACGTTTCTTTTGACGAAATTCACCCATTTCCCTGTAAACTGACCAACAGTTTAAAACAGGTTCGGTGTGCGACAGAAACGGTCCCGTGATGTTATTGACGTGCTCCCTATCTGTGCGTAATATTCCCCCACGTGGTCCCTATTGATTGGAAAAGCGGACAAACAGCAGGTTAATGGGTTTGAAATGGGTTGGCGTGGTTGCTCCTATATACGCAGCAGACCCCCAGAAGCACCACGCTGACACATCCACTGTCACACATCACTCAGCATGACAATATGCCCAGCGGGCACGGGGTTGGTGCCTCTTTCAGGTGCACCTTCCCGCTCGACATGCACGCATCCTTAACAAGTGAATTTCTCTTAGAGATTGTTGGAACAGTGGGATTCTCGCTTATTCTCAAATTAAATTCCCGCCGCAGCTGATTGAGAATATTTAGTATCGTATATTGTTTTATTTGGATTGCAGACGAGGCTGGCAGAGGTGAAACCTTTTATTGTTGAGCCAGTTTTGCATATTTCTAATTAGCAGTGTTTTTTAATGAATGAAATAAACGCCTGATAGCTTTGTTTGGGGACCACCCTTGAACCCCCCTGTGATGCCTAATGGGTCTGGGCAATAAGACACTGTTTTTGGAAAAGTGCGACGTCCTCTCGCGTGAAAAGAGAGAGAGAGAGAGAGAGAGAGAAAAAAAAAAAAAAATCAGTATGTCAATCTATGGTAAGCAGCCCTCCCCCTCTGTGTTCCAACACCTGGAAAACAGATCAGCCCCGCACTGACATCACAGCGCACAGTGGAAAAATGATGCGCAAAACGGTCCGACGGCGTACACTATAAATAAACTCGGCCCACACAAAATGTGAAGTATTTGTTTAACGCTTCCACAACATGCACCAGTTAGGGAACGGGCTCTATTACCAAAAGATCACACGTAGCAGTTTAAAAACCCGACTCACGAGACCATCTCTGCTACAAAGTTTGTAGCTTACTGAGAAAGAGGCCGATGAGGCAACACAAACAGACGATTCTAACAGCACGGCTGCGTGTGACCTCTACTAGGGTTTTTAATGAGAAATTCAAAAAGGATGTAGGCAAAAAATGCCAATCAAGATGAAAACCCAGTTTTAAAGTCTAACTGAACCTGAAGCCAACACACTTCAGATAATTGACACTTTACATCAAAAGTCAAGGGGAGAAGCGGAGCAGGGCTTCATCGCAGTATAACAGCGTCTTATATGGACAACTTGATAAATAATTGCCGAATCATGTTATGGATGACCGATCTTAATCCTCAAATGTGCCTTTTTACCTTTTACAAAAACAAGATCGCTAAATGTACAAGAATCCTTCACCCGGTCATATCAGAGGTCACCGTTTAATTCCAGTATAACGAAGCTTCTCCACGCTCCTAAATGAGCCCCCACCCAGTTCATCTCCCTGCTCTGATCCCTCGAAAGGTCCCAACACGAGGTCCAACCTGCTCGCGCGTCAGCCGCGCGGAAGCGCTACGAGCGACCCTCTGTGGGCTTCATCCTGCGCGGATTGGCTGCCGGGGCTGAAGTGGTCTTTCAGTAGCTGCTTCCCTCACTAAGCTCGTCAATGAGCTGGAGCCAGCCAATATGAGGCACATCGATCGTCCTAAGAGAGCGTCCCCTAATTAGTGCCTGTGTGGCTCCAGGACAGGCAGCAGGCACGGCGGCACGGGAGGACACTCCCGCGATGTGAGCCGTTCTCCTGCGGTGGTCCTGTCTGACAAAGTCATTTTCAGGGGCGAAAAAATGTGGCGGGTTAAAAGCTTCCTCGCTGGTCGTGGATGCGTGGCCCGCAGAGGAGCTTTAAAGGAATCGTTAGGAAAGACGATTCAGTTTCACATCCTGCACGCCTTGCAGCACTTATTCCAATTAAACAGCAACTTTATAAGAAGTGGTTCATACTGATCACTGCCGCCCACAATGCTGCAGGAGGAACATGACTGTAGAAGAAAACAAATGTTTTATAGTTGATAATAGAGTGGAAATTAGTGGATTGGATTAAAGGCTAATTGCAAAGTGGTTTTAAATTCGTAAAAGCGCGCCGAGCTATTCAAGCAATGAAGAAATCATAGCGACAGTAATAGGCTAAGCGGCACTTTATAAAACTATTTTTAATATTATTGAAGAGGCTGGGGGTGGCACTTTTTCCCTACGGGAGAGCAGCGCGTATCGGAGCTGCAGGGGGAGGGGGTCCGAACTGGCTGGATCCTCCGTGCGCAAAGGATATTCCCCCCAATGAAAAGACTAGTCTCATAGCGAGACTGCGTGCAAGAGTGGAAGACAACATACTGCAGCGCAAAGTCATATCGGAGAACACCTGCAAGACATGAGAGAGAGAGAGAGAGAGAGAGTGTGTGTGTGTGTGTGTGTGTGTGTGTGTGTGTGTGTGTGTGTGTGTGTGTGTGTGTGTGTGTGGGGCACGATGCCAGAGCGGTTTCCATCAACTAGACAGGAAGGTGAGCGGTGCAGTCCCGTCTCTCACCCCTCCCCAACACCACCTTTGGGACTGATGAGACGACTGATCAACGTCCACTCTGTACAAACAAAGCCCCCCACACCTCCCCCCACGAACACACACTCAGCTGTCACACCAACACACACACACGCACGCACACACACACACACACACCGCGGGGATGCCCTCCAACTGAACTGAACCGTGTATAAACGGAGCAGCACCGCTCGCTTCCCTTTGGCAGGGCGAGGCTGAATTCCGTAACCTTGTTTAGCGCAGAAGCTCCGTGTGCGCGCACGCACACGCGCACATACACACTCCCACCCTCGCCCCACAGGCACTCACACACTTCGTCACTCAACAGAGTGCGAAAAGCCTGAATATTCACCGTCGAGGACGGCGCCACTTTCAAGTCCGCTAATCTCTGTGACGTCCTTCTCACCTTGTAAAAAGGCCAAGCTCACGGTCGGATCATTACGTGTGTGTGCGCGTGTTATTTATCAACCACATGCCACTGCCCCGCCGAAACGCACAAAGACCACCCTATGCGCTATTCTTAGAAGTGGCCGATCCGCTCCCAGTCTCTGCGCACAACACCGGGCTATTGCGTTCAGATCCAGCCCTACACGAGGACTGTCTTTGATTATAAAACACTATATGAAAACTGGCTCGTTTGAAAGCATCTTTGCTGTTGAAGCACTGTTCAAGAAAGAAGAAAAAAAAGCACCGAGCGCTGTGCGTCCTCTGTCCCCATGCAGGAGATTTCACCCCACCAAACACACATGCCCAAGAAAATACATTTGGATTTATCATTGATTGGCTCACCTGGTTAATTGGTGCTACTTCCAGCCGTCGTCCGTGCGCCTCAACTCACGCCTTTTTCCTGTTTTTCCAAGTTAACTAGAAAGGGCAGCGATCCGTGCGTACGTAGACTAGCCCGGTTACGGTCCTGTCTGCTGGAGACAGACAATCCCGGCCAAAGGAGAAAAAAACAACTAAAAGTGTCTAACAGGTTATCCACTTGTCACGAAACAAAACAAGTCTTGCATATAAAGCTCTCGGTCCTTATTCTATTGTCTACAGGCAACTCTCATCCATTACCCTATATTTCAAACGGACTTTTTTGCTGCTGTAAATGTCACTTGGGTAGCCATAAAGCAACAAAAAGATCCTGCGCGGAGGAAAAACAAACGTCAGGATATGGAGAAATCCACAAAAGAAACAAAGGTCCTTTAAGTCGGAGACTCAGTGCGCCGTGCGGCTCAAGCCCCCAAAGGATACAGGTGGCGAGGTCGGCGGACTCGCGGAGAAATTAATTCAGCTCGGCCGTACCTCGCAGCAGCGCCATGTTGGGTTTCAGCGGAGCACGCCGTCCTCGGAAAAAGCCCCTTTCTCCCGCTCTCCGTCACTCCATGTCCTCTCCGACACCGGAATCCGTGTCGCGGAAGGTTTGGCGAAGATTATTCCGTGTAGCTTTTCGTCCCGCGTTTTCTTCGTGGAGCGTTGAGAACACCCCGGTTCGCGCCGAGGACGCACGGAGCTGTACGGGGAGTGCCGCACAGAATGGATGAACGCTGCCGAGACCGAGCGACTCGCTCCACTCCCACTCGCGCAGACTCTACCCAGAAGGCCAGTCGGGAGACCGCAATTACCATAAGCCTCCAGCGCACGGCACTGGCTGCGCGCGCACGCACACACAGAGGGAGACACACACACAGACACACGGGGAAGCACACACACAAGCTCCGCTGAAACTCCAAAACAGGAATAGGCGAGGTTTTAACAGCAGAAATAAGGCAGTAAATAGAACAGAAGTAGCATAATAATAATAATTCTAATAATTACAACAATTATAATACATTTGAAACCTTTTGCAAAATAAGGTCGATGCAATTAAAAAATGATATTTGACTAAACGGAAAGTGCACAAACTAAGCCAGTCAAAGCTGAAGTTATGTTGAGAGAAAAAGAAACACACATATATGTCCATATGGGATTCATTCGTAAAAACATATATATGTATATACACACGCACACACAAACACACACACACACACACACACACACACACACACACACACACACACACACATTTAATATTGAGTGTGGTGATGGAGAATGACCATGTATGTATACTGAATGTTTACTGTGACCAACTGGGTGCTAATCTTATTTCACTTTTATCACTGGTGTCGTTTTTGTAGTTTAGCACCCCATCTCAATCCGATTCTTTTTGGTTTTTGGTCATATGTTGTCTATAGAGTGTACAGACT